>NC_092812.1:41761069-41977829 GCF_040954645.1 Diabrotica undecimpunctata
AACAGTTTGTTATTAAAAATTGATATTATTTACCGAATCTAAAAATTGCATTTTTTAGTCATTTGTTTAAGACAACCGTTCAAAATGTGGATTGTTGCAACGCGTAACAATTCTACAAATCATTAAACATACATATTGATAAAAATTGGTTGACATAAACTCTGATATAAATCGCTATTAATTATTGTGATAGTGTTCGAATGTTTCCAGGTGAAATTTTTGTGCGAAATATTGAATTCTTCTCCATACACCAAATAAAGGGTACAGGGGAAAAACAGGCAACTTTTATGATTTGAAGATAAAGCAATTTTAAAGTTCAAAACGCTACAAACACTAAAGTTTTTGAAGTCAGAATTTGTTTTTTTTACCATTATGTTTTTTAACTATCTGAGATCCTTAGGTTAAAAACTGAAACCATTAAAAAATTTTTTTGATAGAAAAATCACGAAGTTATTTCTGACTTAGCCCGTTTTTTCCCTGAATGTATAACAATTAAGATTTTTTTTAAGTATATTTTTATTGTACAAACAATTTTACGTCTACAAAAATAGTTAAACTAAAAAATTAATAGATCCATTATTATAAGAAAATAACAAGATTGTTTCGATTATTTTAAAAGGTTTTTTCATCGAATAAAATAAAAAATATCCCCCATAGTCTTAATTAATTGTGCACCAGTGAGGTAAAATAATTCTGAGCTTCTTTTCTACAGAACTTTTTCAAACTTTGCAAGTTCGCAAATTTATGCGCCGAACTTGGTATTTGACCTGAAGCAAAAAAAAATTATAGTGAAACTACATAACAGTCTATGAATAAAACTTTACCTGAGTAAGATATTTCAGGAAGAAGAAATTGATTGTTACTCTCCAAATTTTTGATAAAGGTAGCTTTTCTATCGATTACAACTGCTGAGTTCCATGCCCAATTATATGTGTCTTTATACTCGATTAACCTAGGATGTTCTTTTGAAACTTTTAATTGTCTTATTGATTGAATTGGAAAGTTAGCTTTTTTCTTGTAAAGTTTATTTACATGTTCGGTCCACTTTTAAAAAATATGTTGATTGTCTTCTGAAATATGTTCCACTAGAAAGGGTGAAGGTTTGTGTCTGGAATATTGAACGAGATCTTATAATTCCTTCACTGTTTCAATTCTGGCTATCTGATTAATGATTCCCATATTCTTATCGTTCTCCATATAAGAATGACCTCTAAAAGGAAAAGTTACTCTAATCGAATCAAACTTTTTTTGATGGTGAACAAGATTATGCAAATAACGGAAAATGGTGTACTTAATTCTTGTTTTGCCCACCGCAGGAGTCACAAAACAATTCCAGTTCTCTTATATTTGAATCACAATAGTTATATACGAAATTATTCAGTAGAGAAGCAACATCATCACTACCTTTTTTAGCAATGGTTTCTGGGTACACATAAAAGATACTTCTTCAGTCAGAGAGAAGATATTTATATACGTTGAACATATAAATGAACAGCTGCCTCTTGTAGTATACATTATTAGCTGGAATTTTGGGAATTGGAAAATTTTTACCAGAGTCTATACAGATTGATTCTTTTACGTTGGATTTACGACTTAAAAGTTTTGATTGCTTTTTAATTGAATAAAATGATTTTGCTTTACGTAAATGAAGGTCATGTAATGTGGTTAGTTGTTTAATTTTAGTTGTTATGTCTTCCTAGTTTAATTTTTTGGTCACGAATGGCTGGTCACGAATGAATGAAAACGGAAAAAACAATGAACAGAAATGAATGGACTCACCTACTGGAGGCTTATATCCGACGATGGATAGAATAGCTGATGATGTTGATTCAATTTTTTGTCAATAAAAACTATACCGTATTTCATTCATTTGTGTCAGTTTTGAATTATCTCTAGGCACTTGATAGCCCATGGTACACTCTACTGTACAGCATAAGAAATACAAAAGTAAATTGCTCTAGTAATAAAAATATAAAGCAAGTAATTTCCAAATTGAGTTAAAAAAGTTTCTTTTATAATCTTTTTTAAACGTAGTAATAAAAAGTTATTCACAGTAAATTCTTTTAATGTAATTTATGCACACTGCACATTTTATGCAGAAATGTTTGTTTGCCTGGCAATTTTACCTTTTTTACCCAACATTAATAACAGTTCCATGTTAAAAAGGTTATGAAAATATTTAGATTTTCCCATAAAAAGGATGTTATACTATTTGAAATTATTGGCAATGTTACAATACCTAATTTTCACTTTTTGTCGGACAATCACTTACATACTTTTCGGATTTGGTACTTTGTGTCGGCCGATTTTCACAATATCACACAATTTACTCACTGCATATTATCATCATCCTCGTATTGTCTATTATCGCTATTACTGATATCGCTATTGCTGTCATCGCTATCACTGTCAACCGTCACATTTATTACCACATATCTTCCATCAACCCGTCAAGAACCCAAACTTTTTGCTTTTCCTTAATAGTCAATTATTACTACACCAAATGCATTTCTTATTAATTGTTCTATTGTGGCGGTCTAAATTGTTCCAATGTGGCGGTCTTATTTGTTCCAACGTGGCATGATGTAATGGGATAGTGAAGCGCAATATATAGCCACTCCTATTCAAATGTCAACCTCACCTGCTCGTATGATGATCTAGATCATGGTCTTCTGGTACATCCTGCTAGATATCTAACGAGGCTCTGACGTCCGAGTGTTTGCCGGGATAAGCAATCCACCATTTACTGACCAACAACTTAGGGCGGATGAGCTAGTAAGGGGAAGGACACTCTGTTGTCCTGAGACTGAGAAATTGGTCTCGAAGGCGGAAGATTTAAGAAAGTGGTCAACGGCATCAGAATGCAGAAGGCAACGAGAAACCATTGCAATAAAGGTCGCTGATGACATTTCTAGTATAAATGATAATGGCTAGCACTATTTGCGCAAGAGACATTATTGATTATGGTAATCGGAGACCAAAATCCGGCAGGGGAGGACAACCATCAGAACGCAAGGCCTCCTCGGTCGTCAACATGCGAAACCCTTGCACAAAAGCCAAAAAAAATACTCAACCCTTTCAGATAAAAATAGCTACCTGGAATGTGAGAAGTATGTATCAGCCTGGAAAACTACATAATGTTATTAAAGAGAAAGAGAGGCTAAATATAGATTTACTTGGGGTTAGCGATGTACAATGGTCAGGAAATGGAGAGATATCAATAAATAACCACAATATCTATTACACTGGAGGAGACAAAACTGATCATCGATACGGAGCAGCTTTCATCATAAGCAACACTATTAGAAAATCAGTGTTAGGTGTGATTCAAATCTCAGAAAGAATAATAATGCTAAAAATTCAAGCACGGAACTGTAATATTAATATGATCCAAGTCTATGCTCCCACAGCTGATAAGACCGAAGATGAGATGAAAATATAGTTGGACAGTTCGGATTAGGAACTAGAAACGAGAGTGGAGAAAGGCTCATAGAATTCGGCCAAGAAAAGAATAAGGTAATTGCCAATACTTGGTCTTCCTAAAGGAAGACTATATTCATGGACGTCTTCTTCACATACAGAAAACCACATTGTCAGAAACCAGATAGACTTTATACTCGTAAATAGCAGATATAAAAACTCTATAACCTCAGTTAAAATTTATCCTGGAGTAGATGTTAACTCAGATCACAATCCGTTAGTTGCTGACGTGAAAATAAAATTAAAAAGAATTGAACTCAGAAAACAACAATAAAAAATTAATGTAAGAATGCTAAAAAACGAATTAAAAAATAATGTGAATGTTAATACGCAATAAACACTAACTGACAACAAACAAATTATGGACGTTAATAAAAAGTGGTATAATATAAAAAACACATTACTGAAATCAGCTCAAGAAAGTTTGATACAACATAGGTCAGAGGCTAAAGAACAGTGGTTGACAGAAGAAATACTATTACAGATGGAAAAAAGAAGGAAATATAAAGGAAAAGATCTACAGAAGTATAAAGAAATACAACGAATAATTAAGGAAAAAATTAAAACAGCTAAGGAAATCTATTTGATGAAACATTGTAAAGAGATAGAAGAACTAGAAACAAAATATGATATGAGAAATATGCACAAAAAAATAAGAGAAGAGACTGGAATGGGTCGAAATAGACAGCAAGGACATATAAAAGACAAAAAAGGAGAACTAGTAATAGATTTACCAGAGAAATTAAGACGATGGGAGGAGTACGTTAGAGAACTTTTCCAAGATGAAAGAGGTGAAATGCAGAAAATACAAGAATTAAATCCTTTAGAGAGACAGAAGATCACGATAGATGAAATCAAATATGCTATCAAAAACTCTAAAGACAATAAGGCAGCTGAATTAGATGAAATACCAGTAGAACTGTTAAAACTAGTGGAAGAGGATAACTTGGAAGTATTGGCAGATTTATTCAACACGGTGTGCAATACAAGAATAATACCACAAGAGTGGCTGAAGTCAGCATGTATAACCATCCCTAAAAAACAAGCAGCAAAAGAGTGCTCTGATTATTGAATACTAAGCCTCATGAGTCATACTTTAAAAGTACTGCTGAAAGTAATACATAAGAGAATATACGAAATTACACCACCTTATAAAACGTCAATGTAGTTTAATCGAATTTATGCACTTTAAGAAATGCACCGGGGATACGTAATGAAAACAAACATCGAAGGACAAAGATGTACATCCTATTGGTTGTTATGTGTTACGAAATGATTTACTGTCGTGGCTTCAGAGGGGATTGGAAAATTACAATTACCTCATACGAGGCAGTGTTACCGATTTTAGCGCTTTTTGTAGTGTGTAATATTTTAATCAAAAACTTAACGTATTGTATGTGGTAAAACTCGCTCAACATTTCGGTTCGTGTACATTTCATTAACGGAATTCCGCCGATGATATCCACTGAGCAGATCAGTTGGCTGTTAAAATTCAACTAGCATCACTGCATCCTCATCCATGTTGCAGAGAATGATTTGACAGGAATATACTGTGCTTGGTCGTACGAACTGAACACAGTTAGGACAAAAGCAGGAATGGTCGTCTGGTCGTGCAAAAATACATACCAAAATGGGTGTCCAATTAGCGAATTGGACTCTGTACACTACTCGTACGTTTATACGACCAGTGTTTTTCGTGCACTGGAGCTCCAATTAGGACATAGTGTAAGACTAAAGATTTTCGTGAGGGTTATAAGTTTGTAATTCGAGGCATTATATATAAAATGCGTGAAAAAAAGAACACGTTTCTGTAGAGACGGTGTTAAAAAAATTAAAAGATAGAAATTCATTCGAAATTTACAGGGTAAGTTTTTCAAGAGTAAGAGTTTTCGAACATATTGGCTTTAGGTTCAAACTGAAAGACAATAGAAAACCCTTGTGTGAAAGTGTCAATCGCAAAAGAAACGAGTTTTTGCAAAACTGTCATAATTGTAAAAAATAACATGGGTCACTTGTTTATTTAGCCGAAACTTGGATTTTACTATAGGTGAAATGAAACGGATTTGGCAGGACAAGAGTATAAAATCCATAAAACACACCTGAGGGAAAGAGACACATTATATTACATGCGGGTTGAAAACATGGTTTTATTGAAGGAGCGGATCTTGTGTTTTCGTCAAAATTAAAATCGTCTGATTATTACGATAACATGAATACGGAAATGTATTAATAAATTGTATTTAAAAATACATATTAAATTTAGATTAATAGCTTTAAAAACTAATTATTGTTCTGTATTGTCATTGTGCTATGCCAAAACAAATAAATGTCTGTAGAAAGCTGATAAGCTTTCATACAAAATATATTATTTTAAACAAAAAATAATGAAGGTACGTTTTTACTATTAAAGCCTTAAAATTAGAGTTAAGTTTAAAATTTAGAATATATAATTTTGTATTAAAATGTTTTCTTATGTATTTTAGTGTGTTGCAGTAATCTTAAAACGAAGTGTATTTACTGTTAATATAATAGTTTGACAAATAGTTGACATTTGAAAAATTCCTCACTTACTAACTATTCTGATGTTCTGGCAACGCTGTAGGCTTCTGACGTCATAAATTTTGAATGACGTGCAAGCATTTTTATATGAAAAATGCTATACATCAAAATCTCTGTCAACATTTTATTAATACACTAAGTAAGAGTAATAACATAAAATATAGTTATGCTTTCTTTGAAAATATTAAAACCTATACTTTCACACAGAATCAAAAATAACTAATCGATACTCATTAGTTTATCTTCTAGAGAAAATTCAAATAAAAATTATTTTGTATTTTTAGCTAATTAATTGCATATTTACAAAAGTTTTCATCGATTTCGCAAATATTTGTAGTTTGCTATTAAAAGTTTTCACATACTAAGTGGAAATATCCGGTGAAAAATAAATGAAAATATCAGTTACGTCCTCAAGTATAAATTTAGAATGTAGAATCTAGACAGTATAAAAACGTCTAGAAAACTCTTTTGGTGGATAATAAAAATTTGGATATAATTAGCAACGAGTAATTTTGAAATGCAATGCGTGTCAAAACAATATAATTATAATAAGCAATTTTGTTTGTTTACTATACATAAAGCATACAAGTCGAATAAGAGGCTAAAAATATTTTAACTAATAAAACGAGTATGCTTATAGATTGTGGAAACACACGCACCTTGTGAGAATTAAGGATATCATTTCAGAAATTATTATTATAAGTTTGTGGATCATTCTAGGTATATAACTACAATCAATTCTTCAGTACAATACTTACTAGCAGATATATCTTATTTTAGTGCTAATCATTTTCGGACATTGACGAATATCATGGCAAGTTGGTCTATTCTCAGCAACAATTCTAAAATTTTTTATCTTAAAACACGTAGAGTTATATTTACTTGTTCATCCTTGTAACCACCTTTTGATTAGTAATTAGGACGGTCCAGGATTTTTTCAAAACCCTCAATATAACATTTTTAACATAAATTGTGATAGGTAAACAATATTTACTTGTTTTTGTAGGTGGTTCTGGCTTTTTCTATCCTACATCTAAGTTTTAGGAAATTGCACCATTCTTTAATGACAATTTTTTCAACGTACCTATGTGTAGTTTGTCACTTCCTCTATCCGTTTTCCGTTTAGGATTATTTGTCTGAATTGAGTTTTAATTTGGGAAATTATCATAAAATCTGTTTTCTTGACAGTTAACGAGAACCCGTACTTATGTCTAATTCCGGCTTTACAATCCTATATGGTCTCTTGAAAATTTTTCTCTAATATTATGTTAAGTAATAGCAGCGACAATACATATACCTCTATAAGTCAGCGTTTAATTTTAATATCATCTATCATTATAGATAAGTTGTTTTTACATTCGATATTTGGAGGTAGTTGCGGTCTATTATCGCCAAACAGCTTATTTGTGTATATTGTCCACATGGTCATTTGTTCTTTCTCATCTGTAATTCATTCCCTTATGATCTTGCAAATGTTTGGCTATGAATATTTTCTGAAGATCAACTGCTTTTTTGACTTTTTTTACATATTGGATGTTTAGCTGGTTAGGTTAGGTAAGGTTCAACATGAGTGGGCGCTTAACCACCCTTCCACTCGACCTAAGAGATCTATTGTGCCTCATCCCTATGTTAAAGTTGTCCTTTCAGCTGAGCAAGTCTATTGTGGCCTTTGGTGACACTTCTACAAAGTCGTAAAGCTCGAGTTCATAATTCTCAAATATATTTTGTTCTATACCACCCTGGTCAGTGGATATAATTATTATATATAATATAAGGTATATTATATTATATTATATTATAAGGTATTTTTGCTCTTAAAGTTTTATCTCCTGGGATTGCGGTTAAAAACAGGTTTCTGTTGCTGTTCTGATATAATTTCTTTTTGTCGTTACTACCTACGTTCTTTCTTTTCTTCTTTTTCTACTACATATTTTTCTGTGACCTCAATAAAAATACTGTATAAACTCCCTAGTATTTCATCTGCTTATTTATTTCTTCTATGCCATTTTTTTCTCGTAGGAAGTAACTGCTTCTTTGGATTCTATATTTTTGTCACATTTCATCTTTTACCGTAATTTTTTTGTGATTTGTTTATAGTCTAACTTTAAATATGACTAATAAGGTAACGTGATATGATGCTAAATTCTCACCAGAGTAGGTTTTAACAGATAACCATGCATTATGGTACCTCTTGTTTATCATTATGTGATCAGTTTGGTTTCTTTTTATATTTCCTGATAAGTTTTATATCCTTATTAGTTGTAGTATCATGGTAGTTGTCATGTTAGTTTGATTAGATATGTCCTTGATGACCTTCAATGCAGTGGATTCAAATGCGTTATGCATTTTCATGCTGTTTTGTTGGTTCTGGTTCTTCCGCCTTTAGTTGGTTCTTTTTACAAAGTAGAAAAAATGTCCTCAACTCATATTGCTTATCCACCTGCATTAGGAGGCGGTTAGCAATAACTGACGTATCGTATTATTCTAGTAGACACTTGGCCATTAGATATCTATAGGGGTGTTCCGTTCAGCTCTGTTATAACTAGTAAAGTTGAGGTTGACGTTTGGATGAGCTAAGCTACTACTACCACCAAGACGTTTGTATACTTGGGCCTCTCCGCAAGATCAATCAGGAGGCATAATACGGAATCAAATGGATTACATAATGTTGAGCGAGAGATTCCCTAATGGATGTCTATTAGTTAAAAGTTACACCGGTGCTGACATATCGTCAAATCATGTTCCTATTATTGGTAAATTTAGGTTGAGATTTAGAAAGGTTACAAAAAATAATAGTAACACAAAATGTGGTATGAGAAGGCTAAAAGATAAGAAAACCAAAGAGACAGTCGCACGAATTCTTCCAGAAAAGCTAAGTAACATGGAGCAAACATAGGATGCAAAATAATCACTCTAGAATATATGTAAAACAAGATTAGAGAAGAACATCTAATAAAAAAGAAAAAGAAGAAGAATAGTTAAATAAATGACAATATTATGCAACTCATCAAAGAAAGAAGAAAATCACATAACAACAAAAGAATGTACAAAATGTTAAGAACCGAAACACGAAAGGCCAAAGAAAATTGTTTAAAAACACACTGTGGAGAGTGTAATGATGTGCATTGCCTCCGTCCCGTCAGCCCTCCATACACACGCACTTCCACCACAAGTTCTTCCATCAATGCGCGCTACAGAAGATGGAAGCCTGACAACCGTATAAAACATCGTACGCCACAAGCGAAAATCGAATTATATTGACGGCAGAAATATTTGTAAAATATATTAGGCAGAAATACTAGCAATAGGTTTTGTGCTCAAGATGGCCTTTAAAAACATCTAAATTAAGTCAAAATATTTAATGTCTTTGACAGCCAGCTACACGAAGTATTATAAAGTCTACACTCACTAGTGAGACGGGAATAGTTTGAAACTTAAAAGTTTGGAACTCCTTAAAAATACAACCCTTGTTAATGCCAGACCATAAAAATAAATGCTGGTAACGAGATTGCAAAGAGTCTTGATAAAGAAATTACTCCTGTTGTCGGGCCAGAATCATTTTAGGATGTTTTGAAAAGCCACATCTAGTAAGTACTGCCTAGTTTTTTAGTAGTGCAGAGTACTTGGTAAATATGTAAGGACCAAAGTAAGTAAAAAGGTTATTGAAACTTTCTACTTACTACGTAAAAGTACGCTAAAAGTGCAGAAAACTGAACTTGTGAAATCATACTTGTTTTACTGGATACTGCTTACTGGATTATTTACTAAAGACATAAATACATGGAACAGATATTTTAGAGACATATTAAGGTAACACACGTAACTCACAAAACACACAATAAGCTTTCTTAGAAGCATACGTATTTTGGACGAAAATTTATATCCAATAGTATGGAAAGGTAGACTAGACCAAACACCTTCCTTAAAATTTACAAGCTGCAACCTACAATCATAAGGAAGTAGGTGCAGGGAAGCAAAATCTCTAGCCCTTGTGATCGTATGTACTAATGATTTTGGATGCAAATTACTGCAAATCCAAAATAATCTTGATTGGTATGCAGTCATTTCTGCAACAGGCCATATAAAATTAAACCCACGTGTAGACGAGATCATGACAACATTAAAGAAATGGGACGGCAGATCGTCTGGACCCACTTACAGAATTACGATTTCCATGAGCCTCAAACCTTGTATGGAGTATTTAGAGATAATACACAGGGTGAGTCACGGAGAAACTGTACAAACTCCTACCTCGTATGGTGGCCCCTATGAGGAATATCAAAAAATCATTAAAAGTGTGTGAATCCCATTATTTATTATTATACAGGGTAAGTTATGAGTAAGTTATCAGATAAAAAAAAAGAGACATTATAAACAAATGCACTAAGTTGAATGAACTTACTTTGGCAAGGGGCTAAGGATAAACGAAAAATAAAACTTAACAGTTTTAGACCAAATAAGACCAATACAACAGAGAAGGAGAAAGAGAAGAGAAAGGGAAAGAGAAAGAGAAAAAAAAGAGAAAGACAAAGAGAAAGAGAAAGAGGAAGAGAAAGAGAAAGAGAAGAGGAAAGAGAAAGAGAAAGAGAAGAAAGAGAAAGAGGAAAGAGAAAGAGAAAGAGAAAGAGGAAGAGAAAAGAGAAAGAGAAAGAGGAAGAAGAAAGAGAAAGAGAAAGAGAAAGAGAAGAGAGAAAGAGAAAGAGAAATGAGAAAGAGAAAGAGAAAGGAGAAAGAGAAGAGAAGAGGGAAGAGAAAGAGGGAAAGAGAAAGAGAAAGAGAAGAAGAGAAAGAGAAAGAGTAAACCAACCAAGGCAACAGGACATTTCAGCATTAACAGAACTAAAATTATTGCAATCTTCATTTTACGAAATAACTTTCAGAAAACCTTGCTTCGTGGATGTGTATAGGCACAAAACTCAGAAGTACTAATAAAACAATAATATTATAATCGTTAATGCACATGATGTTGTAAATTCAAAATTCTATAGGGACCAGAGCTTTGAATGTAAAATTTGAAAGGAATCTTCCTTAAGATACTACAATAAAACTATAAATATATGTCAGACTGCTCACTCTCATTGTTCTAAAAAATGTGTATACTTTATATAAAATGCAAACTGCAAGAAGATGAATTAACTTATAAATGTGTGAACCTTGGCGACAAATAAACATAAAGATAGGTAGATAAAATGATGGGTCTAATTTGCCATAAGTTGTCCTTCGGCTAAGACAAGTCGGTGATTATAGATAAGAGAACAGGCACATGAACCCTATAAATATCTTTAACGATCTTTTTCATGACCAGGTGATTGCTTAACAATCACTCTAACTCTTTATCTACAGAGTGTCACAAACTTATTGTCGATGCCGATACCAAATATCTTTTTTTTTTCAACACTGTCGTGTATTTGGGTTATTTTTTTATATAATTTATACAAAAAGATGTATAGTGAACTGTAGTTACAATAAAAATATTTGTGTCTAAGATATAGCATAATAAATAAGCAAAACTTGCATACTTAAGTTAAACGTTTGAGTGGTATAATAATATTATGTACTTAGAACGTTTTATCATAGGAATATTATTTACAGCGCCTTGGAAAAATTCGCTCCACAAAAAATACGATTAAATCATGAACATCTTTACAAAACGCCAGCCTTAGAATTAACTCGTTGTAACTTTTGTTTAAAACAAGTTTATTTATGTCTACTATGTCTCGTTGATTTTAAATGTTTAAACTGTTTTCGTGAGTCGCTCGTTTCAGGTCGCGTTTCATGGATATCATTCAAAATTGTGTATGATGAACAGTTGATGCCCTGTGTGAACTACTATTGCAAATTAATCATGTTTAGTACATGTTTACTATTGCTTCTTATTATTGCTGGGAGTTGTAAAAACTATTGAAACATTCCAATAGTTCATTCTCTACCACGAAAATAAACTTAAACGCATCTGATCTATGTGATGAGCAGGATATAAAGAGTTACAACAAATTCCAAAAAAAGGTAGACACACTTAGTAATTTTTACGCATAAGCGGAAAAACAACTGAACCTAAGGTTTTGGCGAGTTCAACTAACTCACCGACCAGATCAAATATCATGGCATAAAACTTCCATAAAATGTAACAACAAAGACTACTGCATATATACGAAATTTACCTGCGATCACTGATTGAGTGCCTGCATAGCAAATATCTGCTTTTACTCAGTCGGTCACAATCCCAAAAGCTGATAAGTTTGGAAATTCTGCTTACAACTTTCCTTAGTAGAAATATATCACTTCTCAAATGTTCCAACCATTTATAAAAGAAAATTTATTCTCTCTGAGCACGAGTTACATTCAACTATTCATGATCAAAATGTCAGAACTCCCTGATGAATACAAATATATTCTGGACGAAAATATGCTCCGCTTTGCACACATTGAATAAGAGACAACACACATCATTTTTGTGGTTTTCCGATCTCATTGGACAATGATACCTATTCATAGTAAGGTGACAACTACAACTATTCTTAAGACAAATGAGACAAAAAATATTAAATCTGAAAAGAACTGATCTCTAAACAAACATCTCTTTTCTTTCCACTTCATTCGGATCAAGAGTAGCTACACCAACGACCGGTACTAAATGAAGTACAAACAAAACATCAAACCCAATCTGCAAAAACATACCAATTTAAGCAAAAATACAATGAAACACGCAACTACGACAATGCGAGCTCTTGCGGATTGGCTAAAATAACTTTATTGGATTATTCGCCATTCAACTTAAATTTGGCACCAAATGACTTTTCTTCCAGTCTATAAAAATAAATTGTCAGTTCACTGCCCTTTATTGTCTAAAGAAATTAATGCGTTTAAAAGGCATGTGTTGAAACTATTTATTCTACTCAAAATAGCAAAATTGTTTTGTAAACTAATTCAGAAATATTTATTCTTACTGTGATACCTTCTTTGATAATGGGCACCCTTGTGGAAATTGTTCCTAAAATAGTGATTTTCTCAAGTTCTTTAAATTTGTACTTCTTCCCACTTCTTGCTGTTGCATTTAGTGTCTTGTCTTTTATGAAATTCATATGTCCATGTCATGTATTTTGTCTTCCCTTCGTTTATTTCTAAACTTATTTTGTTTTTGACTTCCTCTATTGGAAGTCTCTTTCTTACTTCTACTTGAAATGTCTTCAGCAAAAGCCAATATACAGATGTTTCCATTATACAGTATACCATTTCTGTTAACCTTAGCCTTCCTTATTATTTTTTTTAACAAAAAAAAAAGCACTGATGACGGTGGAGACTCTGTCTTAATGCTACTTCCACATTTATCTATTTAGATACTTCTCCGTTCACTTTGACTATTTTCTGTTCTATTTAATGACATTTTTACTTACTTAAGTCTTATGAGCTTATCGTCTACTTTGAATTTATATATGCTTCATATAATTTCGTTCTATTTTTATAACAAGCTTTTTTGACATCAATGAAAAAGATATGCGTTTCTCTCTGATATGCTTCGGAGAACACGAAGAGCCATCGGTCCGCCTGGTCTAGTGTGTATCGATACTAGTTACCTGAAACAGGGTTAAAGATGCAATTGACACCGAAACGAATGGATCTCCCTGGCAAAGATGCCATGCGATATTGTTATTATTATCTGATATTAATGACTTTCAGCATGTATATCTCTTATAGGTATTTGGTCGACGACTCTCCTTACTCTTATTAATTTAGATTGATATTTTCCTACTGCGGCTTCCATTTTCCGTTATATTTCCTATATACATTTCTCCAACACCTCATATCCTACGTTGACAAGAGCGATGCCTATACAGTTTTTGTACCTTGTTATATCCCCAGTTTTTGTGCATGGAGCTTACGTTCTTGTCTCCATATCTTTTACTAAACTGTACTTTTCAGTTACTTCCTCCTCACTTGTAATTTTGATGGATTTCAGTAACAGTATATCACGGTAATATTATTTTCTAAATATCTTTAATGTTTGGTATTTCTTCTGTTTCCTACTGTCTGTTTTATCTACCTTTATTTTCATATGTATATTCTACTTCTTGTGCTGTATTTTCCTTGATATATGGTTCTCTAAAATATTATCTCCATTTTAATGCCACTTCTTTTTCATTTGCTATTAGTTATCCTTTTGTATATCCAATAAATATTGTTTTGCCTCTGCATCCCCTTTATCTTTGTTTTTTTTTATTTCTCTTTCATGTTTTATAACCTCTAAACATAACTTATTTTTTCAATTCAATTCTTTTTCGCAATCGTCACCGAATTAATTAGTCTTATTTCTAATTTCTGTTTTTTTTTTCAAATTGCTATACATTTTTACATTCTTTGCTTTAAGCTTTTTCATTTTTTACGTATACAGGAAGTTTCACGATATTTTTAACAGCCTATAATTCAAGAAGTAATGAATATTTTTATTTGAAAACTGGGAAATGTCAAGTGGACCTACAAACGGATCAGGAGGGTGAAGGTTAGGTCAGATGTAAGGGTTGCTTGTTCAAAATTCAATGGTGTACCACAATGAGGGTATTAATTTAAATAAGTACACTAAATTTTTAAATAAAACTCTATTTTCAACAATAATCAATAACATTCAAAATGTAAAATAATTTTATAGGAGGTGTTCAAAACGACCTTCTTCTGCTTCGATGCAAGAGTTAAACCGTCTAAGCAGTTCACGTGTACATGCCGCAGATATCATTTATCCCTACTAGCCATAATCAAGGTACATGCTTTTTTAGTTTTTTTATCGTCTACATTTGTAGGTTCTTTGTTATAAACGGTTTCTTTTAAATAGCCCCATATAAAAAAATCTAAGAGTGATAGCACAGGCGATATTGAAAGCCATCGAACGGGTTTGGAAATTGGGCATTAAGGTAATTGATTACAATACTGTTATTATGTGGAGGTGCTCCGTCTTGTTGCTATATCATAATTCCTTTTTCGCTTAAAGAAATATTCGCCAGTAACAAAGGTAGCTCATATTTCAGACAATTTACATTCTCTGACTATTTAAATATTCTTCAAAAAAATATGGACCTATTAAACGCCCATTACATAACCCACTAACTCTCTCCAACGGCGTTACAACCCAAATCGAGTCTTGGCCTCCTTCAAACTAGGCCTCCAACTTTGCCGGTCTTATACCGATCGTCTCCAGGTTCTCACGTCTAGCAAATTTTTCGCGTCCGCTGCCACTTCATCCTCTCACCTTTTCCGTGGTCTTCTTTTTTGTCTTGCGCCCTGCATTTTATTATCAAAAGCTCTTTTTGGCAATCTTCTAGTCTCCATTCTCACTACATGACCAGTCATCGAAGTCTCTGAAGTTTTACGAATTCTGAGATCAGTACCTCTTTGAACAGTTGGTAAAGTGCATGGTTGTACCTGGATCTTCATACTTCGTTTTCATTAATAGGTCCAAATATCTTTCTTAGAACTTTTCTTTCAAAGACTTCCAGCTTTCGTTTTGTGTCTTCTGTCATTACTCATGTCTCGCATCCATAACATACTATTGGTCTGATAATAGTTTTGTTGACCCTGATTTTCGATCTCCAGTGTGTGTTTTTTGATCGTAACACATAGACGAATAAAAAGTATGCCTTGTTTCCCTTTACTATTCTTCTTTGGTGTTTAATATAACTCCCAGATTTAAATAACTCACACCAAACATTAATTTCCCATCCAGATTAAAAACTAGTTTCCCTTAAGCAGTGCGAATTTTCAACAGACCAATAATGGGAGTTACGGCGATTTACAATCCTGTAACGATGCTCTGATCGTTTAACAGTTCGAACCGTGGGAGTGTCAATATTTGCGCATCCACTTCTACAACGTGACAGCGAAGTGGGAATCAGAACGGCTATTTAAGGCGTGTGAATAGCGGAATTAGACAGTCTTGTAGCTAGCGCTCTAGGCTCCCTGACTTGCCGGTGTAGTGAACCTGCGAGCCATTCTGGACAGAGAGATTTCCGTATTGAGGATCATACTCTGTCCTTAACCAAGCGGAACCCATCGGTACTGTGTATTGAACATTACCGTGGATCTGCACAGAGCCAAGCCGGACAGAGAGATTTCCGTATTGAGGATCGTACTCTGTCCTTAGCCAAGCGGAACCCATCGGTATTTGTGTATTGAACATTACCGTGGGTCTGCTATTTCATTTCTTCATTGGTAATAATTAGTTTCTTTTCTTTTATAGACGTTCGCCGGGGAATTCATTCATCGCGGGACCCAGACGGAAACGCAGAATCCATTTTATTTTTGTTTTATAAGTATACAACGTAGAATTCCTTTTTTATTTTTTATTTATTGTATATATACTAAATAGATTTATTGTTATTTCAAACCTGTGTTTTACTGAGTCTGTCGCCCCGAAAGAGCAACCCATCACAATCCCAATATCATGAAAACGAGCTTCACTACTCATGACGATGAAGGTTAATCTTAAATCCAAATTGTGGTTTACTAAAATCATTCGAACTGTAGTCAAAGACACTTCAGTTTTTGCAGCAATTGATCTTATGGACGCATGTGAATTAATGGTTACACATGCTAAAACATTTACCAAGTTTTGTTCGATCTGAACAAAATTATTGTTGACACATGCTTTCCTCAAAAATAGCAAAAGTTGCAAAAGTTTCCTTGATTATATTTTTTTCCCTTTTTTCCTCTTATACTTTCTCGTTTTTTTTTTGTAATATTGTTGTCGTAGTTGCTTATTCATATTTTCCTTTATTTTTTGCACTTATACTTGTGTTGGTTCTTTGATATGTTATCATTCATGCTTTCATCTCCAGATTTATCGATCTGGTTAATTTTTTGTATTCTATTATCATTTATTTTGATTGATTCTTCAGTGCTTTGCCCTAAGTTTGAGTTAACTCTTCTTTTCCAGCATCCTCTTTTTGTTTCATCCCATTTTTATTAGACACGTCAGCTTTCCTACTTTCATAACACTTTCTATCTTTACATCCTCTTTTAAGTGTTATTTAATAAAATTTTTAATGTCATTTTTTGTCAATGTTTCCAGTTTGTTTTGTCCATTTCTATTTTTAGTACATTGTTCTCTTTCTTTTACTATACTATTTCCTACTTGTACCCTTTATTTTTCTCTCTGGTGACTTTTAACATGGCAAAAATTGTTTTCAGGCGTCCTTTTAGTCATCATCGTCGTTATTTGTTTCTCCATGCCATTTTACAATAGTTGATATTAATATTTTTTAGTGTTTTTAAAGATCCCTTCTTTTAAAGCTTCCTTCTTTTAAAGGTTCCTCTTTTACTCTTTTTCCTAAGATAAATATTTTATTTTTCCGGGATTGCAAAAAGAGTTCAACCCACCTAAACTTAGGTGGGTTGGGTTAGGATCTTATCAATCCTACTTTCCTCGAAACTACACATAATCCGGCAACTCTGGTAATTTATCGGACATGGATTTCTACTTACGATCATCGCTTACTGATAACGTCACTTATTGTTTAAACTATACAAACACTGTTTTTTGCTACACACGACACAATTCTGGACTTCATTTCCTACTCCCATTTGAGAATGCTCTTTAGATTACACAACATATCACTTTTCGTAATATAATTTTCACTACCACTCTCTATTTTCGGGAATAAAAGTCGCAAAGTTCGCAATTTTAATAACTCGTTATAGGAGTCCGTAAATATATTTAACTATTTTTTTAGGAATTCTGAATATAAGGGATAGTCGCAAGGTAAAAGTCCCGTTTGCTCAAATGGCAAGAATACAAAACATTAAATCATCACATTCCATCTTAATGATTAAACTGATTTATATAATTAATTACACTTCTTGTAATGAAATATTGTAGGTTTCTACTAATCTACTATTTCACGACCCCCGCGAATTTCTAATTACCTACAACTATACGATTATGTTAGGATAATTTATTAAACTGATCATTAATCAGCATCGATATTTGATGATATGTAAATTGTAGCAGAAAATTAGATGTAATAACTTTTTTTCTAATAACAGATTTTGTAAAAGATAAAAATTTTATCTTCACGATCTATTCTTTCTTATTTTTTATAGGCAGATTATTCATGTTTTTGTTTTTTTTGACAGCATCATCATTTCGTTATGTTTAAAATTAAGAAATTATATCCATCAGAAAAACAAGTGAGCGACCGCGTTTTAGAACAGAATGATAAAAAAAGATTAGCTATGACTAATTTTATTGAGAGTTTTAAATGTCTGGAATCTCACTAGAACTAGAGTGAAGTAAAGAAAAGAACCTATATAGCATGTTATGATGACCGTTTTGGCTGGTAATAATGATTACACAGAATTACCGAATAAAGTAAATTTGGGAGCTGCTAGTAATGTTTTTTCGATTGAGTAGAGAAATACCGTCCAATTAACACGACAAACTCTTTTACGATAATTATTTTTCAAGTATACCACTGGTGCAATATTTGTAAAAACGATGCATATATTATGTCACAACAATACGTACAAATCGAATTATGAATTATAAAGGTTGGTAAAAGAAAAAAACTACAAAGGTGAAGTATTCAGGAACATTCACTTAGGAGAATACTGCCATACATACAGTCTAGTGGTGAGAGTACAAATTGTACCTTTCTTTCAGATTAATGTGGAACTAAACCAATAGCCAAAGTGGAAAGATCCTTTCCACGAAGTGGAAAGGAATAGGAAAGACATTGATTACCCAGACATTGTACAACAATGTAACAGGCACATGGGCGTTGTAAATCTGCAAGAGTTTATAGCCAATCAAAATTATAAGCAAAAAATGGTACCACCGTATTTTCTAACGTATAGCTGAACAACTAACTAACAGTGGTGTTTTACAGTAGGTCGGCCTAGAAGTTCCACACCCGAACAACCATCCAAAAGAAGATGCATTAAACCTAGAACCAATATATATGTACAAACTAATCAGTTTTCACACTTTTCAAACTGGACTGTAAACAGGGAAAGATGTATGATGGTATACTGTAAAGGAAAATCAAGGATCCAGTGTGAGAAATGTAATGTGCATTTATGCTTTCATTCTAAAAGTAGTAACTGTTTTAAGAATGTTCACAATTTGGAATAGTTTGTTACTGATAATGCATCGATCTAATGTTTACCATTGGTTCTAATAAAAGTTCTTAAATGGGTACAATTTTTTTTAGGAACCGGATTACTATTAAAAAAAATTAAAACAGTGAATTCTGCAGACATATATATTAAGAGTAATTTAATTTTATTTTATTTTATTTTTTCAAAAAATAAAATAAAATAAATTTATGCAATGGAGGGTCAAAGTTATATCCACGGGTATTCAAAAAGGCCATAAAAATCTAATAAAAAACCATTTAACTTCATTCGCAAAGAAGAAGATTTATATATACACAGGATGTGGATAGCAGGGCTACGAAACTAAATAAACAGATAAAATAACAATATATATTATTTAATAATTCGTGAGAGTTTTAGTTGTTAACCCAAACTAACTTTATACGTCGCAGCTACATAAAAAATTTAAAAAAAAAACACTAATTTAGTTGTTATTATGACACCATACATCCTTTTACGCGGTCCTTCCTCCATTGCTTAGTAATTTCATTGAAAAAACACTGTAATTAATTAGTTTTATGTATGTTATTCTCTAGGTAACACACATAGAATAGTATCTTATATTTGCATAGATCATATATCTAGTTGTACTTTATAATATAATTAGATACTGTAAACATTTAATAAAAAAAGTGTCCTCGATGTTTAAGAAAAAAAATATGTAGAGATATATTGACGATTCGTATGTAAATGTAATCATTAGCATAAACTTCTAATGAGGCAATGTCACAATCTGAGAGAATAAAGAAAATCACGTTGAGCGGTACTTAGAAAAATCAAGTTGACATTTTTTAAATGAATCTATAGGCGGAAGTATTGTCGGCTATCAGGACCGGGTCGGATTATTCATTTTTTATTTCTTATAATCAGATATGGCGCTATTTACATTCCGTTAAACAAACGAAAAGAATGATATGACACTAAACCATAAAATGTCTTCTAAGAACTGTAAACTGTGAATGAAATTAACGATGACTAAATATCTAATATTTAGTCATCTAATGACTGATAAAATATCTAAAGACTTTGTTGTTAGCACCAGTTTCCTGCATCCTGTTAGGTTTATACTCCTCCCAAAGAGTCGTTGTTTTTCTATCGATATAAAAGAGGTATGAATTCTTGATTTTGACGTGACAACGTCTTAAATTAGGTTGTGGCTCGGAGTCACTCATGAAAAAGTGTAACGCCCGCTCACGTCTGTTACGATGAGTCACCGAACGAGAGAGAGGCCCGCAGGACCGGCGAATGCCTTGCGTCTCTCTCCCACTCAAACATGATCGGTTCGCTGCGCGCGCAGCACTAGAGAATTAGGCGCGTTGAATCGGTGCGTGCTTGTGTCTCTGTCTTTCTCGAGCGTTCTTGGCGTTGGAAAACCGAGAAAGCGTCATAATACAAGTTCACACGTGTGGTTAAAATATCGTCAGCTGTGTCTGTAGTGAAAATGTGGAGTGCTTAGATTCGTCATTTACAACAACTACAACAATAAAGGTAAATAATTGTACACTAATATTTCATTATCGTAAACTATGATTGATTGATTAATTGTTAGATTGACACAAAAGTTGAGAAACTGAGTTTATAGGTTATGTCATACTATTGACAAATGTTGATAGTGTTAAGTAAATTATTAGTTTAAATCACTCTGAAATCAATCGTAATTCAGTCGATTGAGAAGAAACAGCGCGTATTGCTAGTCAAACATTTAAAATAACAAATTATAACCTCTAACCTGTCAAAACAAAATCACTCAAATAGAAATTAGTTAAGTTTAAGTTTACATGTACAAGGTTTTAGTAAACAAAATATATTTCTATAGTTAAAATTTGTGCAATTCTTATTTTCATTCAATTCCTTGTTCCTATTGTGCAATTTAATAATATTCATATCAATAAATATTCTACCGAGAAAAAGACGTTGTCACGTAAAATCTTCGCCCGTAAAACCGACTTTACAGGCAACCGATTTTTTTTTGGGTTAAAACTACAGTGCATGCGGCTGTGTAGGTATTTTGTATATTGCTAAGTGGCACGCTTAAGCCGCCTTGGTATTGTTGCTATATGAGTTTACGAGATATGGCTGCTTTTAGATATAACTTTTTAGGTTTGGTAGTTTACACTCCTCGGATTGTTTTAACTGTGCTAGCAAAATACTTTCACTCATAATTTGTTTTAATGAAAAAGATGAGTGGTTGATCTAAGCATTGAAATTGAGAAAAAGCAAGCTTAAGCAGCCTTGGTCTTGTTGCTACATGTGTTTACGAGATATGGCTGCTTTCGGATATATCTTTTTAGGTTCCGTAGTTTACACTCCTCGGATTGTTTTAACTGTGCCAGCAAAATACTTTCACTCATAATTTTTTGTAAGTAAAAAGATAAGTGGTTGATCTAAGCTAATCGGTGAGCCGATCCTAGATACAAATGCAACAACTTAAATAAGAATCCAGTCAAAGGTGACGAGTTTATAGTGTGCCCAATTCAGAGAGGTTTTAACTCTATACCACGCTTCTTGATAGGAGAAATTAAGCTATATTGTAAACTAATTAACACAGATTTTTAGACAAATTTCAAGAATATAAATATAACAAAGTCCCTGCTAATAATAATTAAATCTATTAAGTGTAACATTGTAGGGGTATAATTTGCCTATCACATTGGGTATCACTTATAGGGGTTTGAAAGTGGGAACTGAGCAATTACTGGGCTGGAGATAGGGTAAGCAAACAAAGCAAAACGTTTGCGAACGGCCACTCTTGGTTTGATTGAAGAGCTGGGTCGCAAGTAAGTGAATAAGGGAGTGACTGGATGGAGTAACTACAAAGAAATCAAAAAAATACAGAGATTTTCTGGGCAACACACACACAAGAAGCTTCCTAAACTATTTGAATTTGGACGCTGTTTAAAAGAATCTTCTCGCTGGATGGAAAGAAAGGCTTTTCTTTCAATGGCGCTATTTGTAACGATTTACAACAAGCTCCAGACGTTGGGCGATACTTGTAGGAATTAAAATTATTATTAGAAATCAAAATATCTAGATTTTTCAACGGAGCTTACATTGAGGTTAATCTTATATCCCTCTGGCTGATGTATTTTCTTTAAGAAAAGTTTTGGGATTGAAACTGGATCAAAACACTGCAAACAAACACAACTGTGTCCCACACAAGCTAAAATTCGTCTGAAGTGACCATGAACAATTGGACCGTATAAATGGCCAATTCTTGAGAAGTTGGAACTGATTTCTTCTTCTTTATGTGCCTTGTCCGTTCCGAACGTTGGCAATCAACATGGTCACTCTGACTTTGTTTACGGCAGATCTGAATAGTTCAGCAGATAACAATCCAAACCATTGCCGCAAGTTTTGGAGCCACGAGTGTCTTCTCCTCCCTGGACCCCTTCTGCTGTCTATTTTCCCTTGAACGATCAGCTGTAGTACTCTATATTTATTATGTCTCATAACGTGACCCAAGTATTCCAACTTTCTTTTCTTTATACTTATTCCTACCTCTCTCTCTTTACCTATCCGGCGTAGTACCTCTTCGTTGGTCACGTGCTTAGTCCAGGATATACGTAATATACGTCGGTAAGCCCACATTTCGAAGACCTCTACTTTTTTCATCAATGTTGCGGTCATTGTCCACGCCTCCATTCCATATAACAAAACCGGGAATACATAACATTTCAGAAGTCGAATTTTGAGAGGTAGGGTGGGGCTTTTAAAGGTGAAAATTTGCTTCATGCTAGTGAACGATGCTCTTGCCTTTTCTACTCTTATACGTATTTCCTTCGCTTGATCCCAATTTGAGTTACCTGTTGTTCCCAAGTAGATGTACGAATCCACGTGTTCAATTCTTTCATTGTTTAATATCAGTTGCTGTGGTGGTTGTTGGGTTTTGCTTACTAACATCCATTTGGTTTTTGTGATATTTAGTCTGAGTCCGTATTGTGCACTTGTTTTTTGTATCTTACTCATTAGGCAACTCAGTTCCTCCATGCTACTTGCTAGAATCACAGTGTCATCAGCATACCTTATATTATTAATTATTTCTCCATTTATCTTTATGCCTTCTGTGCTTTCCTCCAGCGCTGTCTTAAATACTTCTTCTGAGTATATATTAAAGAGAATAGGAGACAAGTTACAGCCCTGTCGTACCCCTTTTCCTGATCTCAATTTTATTGGTCAATGTAGATCCTACTTTCACTTTAGCTGTTTGACCCCAATAGAGACTCGCTATTGTTCGAATGTCTCTGTAGTCGACTCCGATCTTATGGAGAACTTTAATTATCTTTTCGTGCTTTACGTTATCGAATGCTTTTGCGTAGTCTATAAAGCATATGTACACGTCTTTGTTCATATCTCTGCAGCGCTGGATGAGTACCTGTAGACTAAAAAGTGCTTCTCTTGTCCCAAGAGAATTCCGAAACCCAAACTGCGAATCTCCAATGTTATCCTCGCATTTTTTGCTTACTCTGTTGTAAATAACCTTGGTGTATGCCTTTGAAATGTGGTTAATTAGACTTATCATCCGATGTTGATCACAAGACTTTGCTTTTGGTTTTTTTAGTATGGCAACAAAAGTTGACTCTAGCCAGTCTTCAGGAAATTCCCCGCTGTTATAAATATTGTTAAAGAGTCTGACGAGTGAGTCTAGAGATTGACTGTTTGTTTCGCACAGCATTTTCAATACTTCCCCGTATACGTTATCGTTGCCTGGTCTTTTGTTATTTTTAAGACCCTTTATAGCATTCTCCACTTCTGATTTTAGAATAGAAGGGCCAGTATCATCATTGCTCAGTGTATACCCACTAGGACGGTCATCATTAAACAGTTATTCCACATAAATTTCCCAGATTCTAACTAGATTCTGATTTGGGCTTCAGATTATCCTGGATGACAACAAACTGCAATCTTCAAAAACTCGCCCACTTAATTTCTTCTTAGAACTATGTGGACCTCTCAAATAGTTGGAAACGCCGTCTTACAAATCTCTTAGATAAGGTACAATACAAAAAAATCAGTGATTAACTTAACAGAAACTGCCAGATTGCATTTTTAGTAAAGATTCACCTTTCAAATTGAAAAATTTGCCGGCTTTGAAGAATACACCCGTAAGCTATTTCTTCCTAATCTCCATCGAAACTTAACTTCACTTTACTGCTTACTAACTAATTTTCGATAACAAAAACAAACAACGAAAAACAATAACGAATTTAAAAAAGAAAATACGGACTAAACTATGAACTGACTTCTATCGTGGCCCATTGCATAGTGATCTGATTCGGTATAAACAAAAGCATAAACTGACCTATTCCCGTTTATTTGACGCGCAAAATATCCAAAAGTGGCTTCACGATCAAAGAAATACCAAAGAAATACCATCTGTGTTATATAAACAAACTTTAAACGTTTATATTATCAATCTCCTCGGCGCAAAAAGATTGAAAATATTTTTCAGTATTTTAATACATACGAAAGAAAATAGAAATGCTACACCATTCCAAAATAAAGGTTGTATTATTCTTTAAATTCAACACAATTCTACCAATGGTTTTTCCAAACCAATTGTCTCATTATACTTTTTAAATTTATAGGCCAATCAAGTTGGTAAAAAATAAGCCTTTTTCGTCACAAGTGTATAAACGGGTTTAACAATTGAAATGTGTAGTATGAGATATTACAAAAAGAAACTCATCGACAGATTTATCAATTTTTTAGTGGAACTATTTTTAAATAAACAATCAAAACGTCAAACACATTATTTTACACATAACTTAAAAACTATCTGATTTGACGTCAACACACAACTTCCTCAGAAGAAAAAAGAGATTTGCTAAATTAAAATCGAGTATTAAACAAAAAAGTTATTACAAAATGAGCAACAAAATCGCTGTTTTTAAATGTGTTAATATCTTTTTTATTATATATTAAAATTTGTTTAAATAAACCTGAACTTGTAGACCTGGCGAAACACTCGGGTTTGTTCGCAAAAATATTGTTATGAGATTTTTTTGCATAGGCACTTTCATGAAATATTCCAAAATAGGGTTCAAGAGGTCGCCCAAGCGAAAAGTTTTGGATCATTTTAAACAAAAGAGGTCTCTTGTCGTTTTTTGTAAACTTGATCTTTTTTTAGTTATAAATAAGACAGAATTTAAAACTGAAAAAAAAACGTAAACAAGTAAAAAATATTATTTTTGAATTTACCAAAAACAGAAATTTAAGTTTAGACCTTGTTCTATCATTTCCCGATAAGTATTTTGGGCCTATTTAAGGATGTTATTGAGATGATTACGCCCGGAGAGCAACATAATTTAGCCAGAGGACCTCTGGCCTAAGGGATGAATGTTTCTCGATGAGCGTAATCATCCAGTACCACCAGTGGTACATACAAAATATACATATATGGTGCAGTAAAATAAAAAGTACAAACGTCTCAATTTTAGTTTTTATATTATGTGAAGTAAAAAATAAAATCTTGTATGTACCACTGGTACGTACTATCGATCAACATCTATCCCTAGGGCCAGAGGCCCTCTAGCTAGATTATGTTGCTCTCCGGGCGTAATGATCTTAATAACACCATTGGTGCATGAATAACTATTAAAAAATTGTTTTTTAAATGATAATGAAGCGTGTATAGCAGCGCGGCCGCTTATTTGTACAATGAGAATTTAAAACAGCAACAAATTTGTGTTTTAGATCTTGTTTATTTCTCTTATAATGTACACGCTGCAGCCGAGTGCCCGTCCTGTCATAAGCCCTTTATTCACGATTAAAAAACAATGTTTTAAAATGAAATATTTATCGGAAAATGATAGAACAAGGTTTGAATTTGAATTTATTTCCCTGTTGAATTCAAAAACAATATTTTGTACTTAAGTTTTTAAGCCTTAAAAATTGTAATTTTGCATTTTTTCCAGTTATTATTTATACCTCGAAAACCATCACTTATTTTGTTCAGAATAATCCAAAAAATTCCAAAAAAATTTGTCCGGACCAAAAATGCACAAAAATCCCATGGGACTATTTTTCCGAAGGTTCCCGAGCTTTTCGTCTTGTCTATTGAGGGTCTTATCGTAGTTGAATTGTGTGTAAAAGAAGAGCCAGACATGTTGAATAGTTTTTGCAAAATTTAATTTGTTTACAAAATATTTTTAAAATGAGATAATTTCTAAGGCTGGTCCAGATAATTTGACGTAATGGATCTCAATAATCCGTGGCTCATTTTCTTTGCTAATACGTATACTAACATATCGAAAAAAAGTTTAAAACAATTACATTTGCGTACACCAAATGATTTAATAATAAACACTTTTTAAGTTTTTATACATTTACAATAACTCCGTAGAATGTTTTCAAATTAATGTCAAAAAATATTCGGAAATCTGGTTAAAAAAAACTGTAAAAAAGTCATACGACCCTTTGGAGCCAAGATGGCAGCGTCCTTTTTAAAAATGACTGTTACGTTAAATAACAATATTAAAAACTGAAATTAACCAGTATTTTATAAGAAAAGAAAGTTTTTATCAAAACTTTTAGCAAACACAATGATTGAAAATTATTTAAACAGGAGGTTTGTAATCAAAGAGCACTGTGCGATTCGACTAGAGTAAAAGGAGGGAGAATAGCCAACTTATTGGCCAGCAGTGATTTCCAAAACTTACAACACGGTTTCAAAGTAGAGCGCTCAGAAAAATATGACTTACTTCGGGTTCAACTGGACTAAATTGGCTCTTTCTTGTCTCTGATTTGGGACAATGTGCTTGGTACAACGTGTTTTCCTCTTCTTCGGAAATTTATACGTTTATAAAAGACGCTTATACAAGACATTGTTCGCTGTCAATTACAATTTGTCTTACATTTTAGCAATGGATAGGTCACTAGACAAGAACTTTTTTGATGTCCTATTTCTGCAATAGTGGCTTTCATATCTAGGAAACGACAAAATGTGATCTTTGGCGTTTTTAATTTCCTCCGCAGAGCGTTTATTACCTGAAGGCGCAATTCCACGTCTATCAGAGGATATAACTCCAGAAAATGCATTTTTTTTCTTTTTACCCACTATCTCAATAAATCCTTTAGCTTCGCCAAGAATTGCAATGAAGCAAGTTTTACAAAATAACTTTTGTATGCCAGCAAGAATGATGCTATATTTATATGAACATTCTCTATGTTTTTTTCTTGGTTCTAGCTTTTTTGTTTTCTTTGAATTTATGTTAATTAGAAAAGCAGTATAGTTGGCCCTTCCCGACTTCCCAAGTTCCAATAATTTTGAAAACATTTACCCCGGTCTTCACCTGAAAACCTTTCATAATTGAAGATACCAAGAAAAATAAAGCAAAATGCAACGTGCCAAAGTGGGTATTTCTACATACATAGTTATTCACCGACTGAATATTATGTACACGGATAGTTAAGATACATTATTTCAAACAAATATTTAAAACTCTTTAATATTCGACAAGTCGATATACTGGTTCTGATACCAAATAAATCGTCAGATCCAAATATTCACGGGCTCCTACCAAGTATGTTACCTCTTGCAAATTTGAATTACTCATTTATTCACCTGACGAAATTGAAAGAGACCTATTTCAAGATTGAGATATCTTATTTTTACAAAAATTTGACATATCCGCTTATTCACCGATGGTACAGATATAATACTATAGGTCTTATCATTGTCTTATTTATATAATTCTTATCAGCCAATTTAGAAATTACATGTTTCATATTTTTATTTATAGAGAAATTTACTTCCGTATTTCTTATGCTGTACAATTAAAGTTGACCATTGGCTGACGAGTCTCCAGCGATAAACCAGAACATTCGTAAATTTGTAAAAGATACCGTAAATAGGTGCATCAAAAACTTATTACTTTTTAATGTTGATTCGAGCTTATTCAAATTTTTTTTCTTTTATTCCATTGTCCTTTGGTTTCTTTAGGTACATAATTAAATTTTGTAAAAATAGAGTTTTTTGCATCTATCCTGAAATATTTAATAATTTTGACATCTTGCAGCAGATATAACATGACAATTAATGGCAGACAACCCATTAACCGATTAACATTAGTAAGCTGAAACAGTAATGTCAAATAGTGGCATTATTACTTCGTTCCAATGAAATATAATTTATAACGTGGTGGACTATCAATTAGACCTGATTAATCTCAACCACCACAGTCGAAATATAATAATAGAAATTTGATATGCAACGAGATTTGTTTACTATAAAATACCAATTAAAACCGTGTCTAATCTTTGGTGACGGTCCTGCACATGGAATGGGCATTATGAGAATACCGATCATGATCAGCTCACGGCACTACCATCACTCATAGCCCCATGCGTCCTAAAAATGCGGCAACGGCTACAGTAAATGCTTCTTCTTGTTCTTCTTCTACTTTCCTGCTTCGTCGCCTTATTCTTGCAGGTACACCTCGAGATCGAGATGGACTCAACTGATAACCGGCGTTTTCAATGCACATGTGCGGAACATATTAAAATGTCGTTGATGGTGACTTGACCTCTAAATACCCATAACTGTCTCGATTTCATATTTTTACAGCATGTATTTACCTTTGAGCACTGCGCTCCTCTCGGTTTAAATTTAAGTGACTGTGATCAATTCGCTGCTTGCATTTTATTAAAACGAAGAACTAATTTATAAACTCATAGACAAAATGAACGGACAACATATTTATCTTAAAAATTTTACACTTATGGACAAATATAATGCGCAATAATATGGAAACAGAAATTTAAATTATTTATTTAAATTTCAGTATTTTAAATCATTTTACAATTGTCTTGATGACTGAATACGAACTAATAAAAAACCAAAATTAAGAATTTTGTGAATTAAAGGTAATAGTATTAATAGATTCAATGCATAATTACTATTTTGTGTGTCCTCCACTACTAATTACCGCATTCATAGACTTTAACATGCCAGCGATTCAATGTTAAATAATGTTTTCTCGCATTGTTCAATTACTACATACAACACTTAATTATAGTTAACAAGATCTCGGACTTTTTCTCGGACATGATAAATGCTCAATGAAATTGTAGTCATGACTCTATGCATATACATATAAATAGGTAATAGCATGTTTAGCAAAGTGAGATCGAATGTGGTCTCACAGAAATAAAAAATTCAGGTCCCCTAGTGACATTGTAGAACACGTATAGGAATTAATCTTGTACTATAATTAAAGCAGAGGCACCAACCAAACATTACATAAAGATTGCCACATAGTATCATTATGGGAACGTTAACATTTGTAAATATCTCCCCTTTACCACATACGCTTACATCCATTACGAAATATTAAACTAACCCTCGTTTCGTCAGTGAACAAAACAAATCCTTATTTTACTAATTTAATAAACAATTTTTCTGACTGCTATTAAATTCTAATTTTTAAAATTTTTGCACTCTGAGAAATATTTTGAATTACTAATAACTCAGCTTTTAACACATTGATATGTTCGGATTCTTAGATCACTTACTCCTTCGAATACCTTGCTTAGTACACTCCTTTTCAACAGCTACAATGAATTCATTTATATTTTTTACATATTATTTAACCTTCTGCGATTCGGTTTAGTGCAATAATAATTTTTTGCAGATTATTGGATTTTAATATTGCAATCAGCACCAATCATTAGTCGTCGTGTAAAGTTATAAACGTCATATAACGTTTCTTTTAATTTTATTCATCTATTCACTTTATCTTTCATTTTACTATTTTTATTTTAAAAATAGTTGGCGCTCAACTCTTCATTAAACTCTTTAATCAACTAAACCGTAGGCAATATTGTGAATGGAGTAACCGTCGACAATATTGGATATGCCGACGATACCTTAGTGCTTGCTGATTGCGGAGAAGACCTTCAAAATCTAATGAACAAAATAAAACAGACTTGTGATCAGTATTGATTAAAACTCAAAGTTAAGAAAACTAAATATATGATAGTTAGCAAACAAAATTATATACAGGATGACGGTATAAAAGTCGGAGATGCCAAACTGGACAGAGTAGAGAAACTCGTGTATCTCGGCAGTAATATCAATGAGACCTGGGATCCAACCGCAGAAATTAAAAGCCGAATAGAACAAGCCCGAGCTGCCTTTGTAAAAATGAGAAACGTACTTTGCAGTCACGATCTTAGCATTGACCTTAGAGTTCGAATGACATCTTGCTACATCTTTCCTGTCCTGCTGTATGGAGTGGAAGCGTGGACTTTAACTGAGGCTATCCTTAGACGCTTGACAGCCTTTGAGATGTGGGTATACAGACGACTACTGAAAATAAGCTGGGTCGACAGAGTTAGAAATGAGGAGGTCCTTAGACGGCTGAACCAAACAACACAACTGGTCAATATAATAAAGAAACGCAAACTGGAATACTTCGGTCACATTATGAGACACCCTGAAAAATATGATCTTTTACATCTGATCATTCAGGGAAAGATCCAAGGTAATCGTGTTCCTGGTAGAAGAAGAACATTATGGCTGAAAAATCTAAGGCAATGGTATGGAAAATCAACTACATCGTTATTTAGAGCTGCTGTCAATAAAGTCACGATAGCGAATATGGTAGCCAACATGATATCCAACGATCAATAAGGGTGGGTCATGGAACTAGAAGAAGAAGAAGCAGACATAATCTACAATTATACACGTGCAAAATATGCAACACACAATACACAAATGTATAATCTACGTTAAACACACATTATAAAAACAAATAAAACAATAAAACACACAAGACAGTCAGAATTTGATATTCCGAGGGTATAAACACCAGCCTTAGATTTTTTGTCCACCAAAAGAAGGCTATTGCCTACAAAATCGAAGCCAAGTAAGTCAATCATCAATTTTAAAGAACAAACCTTACCAAAACCTTGTTGATTTCACATTTTCCGTAATTTTTTTAAATATTCTTATTTTAACACGATTTCCAGAGTGGAAATCGAAACGCCAAACGTTATCTAATAGACCAGAGTATTCCAGTCTTAGTAGCAAATTAATTTAAAGGTTTATACTACCAAGTTAGCCTTTCGTCCAGCGCCGCTACATCATTTGCAGTGAAGTGAATGCGATTCGGCCGCCTACTAAACTTCTTCTTTATTTGTCACAGAGACACTTAACTACAGAGAATAGCAATAATTAGTAATGTTTTGGCCAGATCCATGATGCCATATGCCAGTAATGCATGATTTTTTATTATCTCTCCAGATTTAATCCAAGTGTCCTGTCGCCCTGTTTTCTGGCATCTTATCCGCCTTCTGTATAGGAGTCTAGAAGAAAGCTATCTTCGCCTCCTTTTTCAGTCATATATGTAATGGAGTTAGACCAAATATGACCTATATGGAGGCAGTTGGAGTAGACGCCATCGCTCCTGTTATGATTCTCCAAATAAGTACAAAATATTGTTTTTGCATAACCGTTCAAATATTCTATAGATATAGAGCAAATATCAAGTTTTTACTCCTTTTTATTAAAACAATTTGACGTAGATTATTGTGAATAGTTGATGGGTTGTTTGTCTGTCTTATCCTTCAATGGGTAAACTTTTTTTAAAATTGTTCTCAAAACTCGTGATATGAATAATTACAACTCATATATCTCATGATATGAATTACAATCAAATATATTTATACTTGAATGTATACACTATAAAGACCTAAGTGTGTCCTGACAATCATACGTTTCCAAATACGTTCTGTCATCTATCTCTCTCTCTCTCTCTCTCTCTCTCTCTCTCTCTCTCTCTCTCTCTCTCTCTCTCTCTCTCTCTCTCTCTTCTGTCAGTGCATATCAAAACCAAACACACACTACCATAACTAAGTAATGATATACCGAAGGTGATCTAACTTTAAAACTCAAGCTGTGAGTGTCCTAGTCCGATAATATGGTCTATAATAAAATCAAATTTGAAGATTGTTGAACCCTGTTGCTTTAAGGCACAGGACAATCAATATAATAGGCAGGGATATGGTGTAATTTAAATATTTTTAGGCAAAGCTATGTAATCTCGAATTCACAGACAAAATTTGCCAATCTTCGAAAATATTCAAATTTGCCATTCAAAAAGCAAATAATTTATTCTCAGAATAGGTGAATTCGGGCAATAGAAGTTAACACAGCAGCTCTGTTCTTCTACAGGGTTCTACAAAATTCAAGAATGAGTACAGATTAGAATAATGATATGTATTATATAAAAAAAAGGAAACAGGAGAAATCAATTATGTTATTATATTATGTTATTATATCGAAGTAATCGTCTTATATTCAGTTTATCTTAATTTATGTATTGTTTAAATATCTTCAATCTCACATATGGTAATGTATACCTCAAATAATATTTTTTTTATTATTATTTTTATTTAGAATCTACATCATTACAGAGTATTAAGTAAATGTGTTACAGGTTTTGCGCGTGAAGGAGAGACATCCTATGATGTCTCAACTTATTCTATTTTGGTTTAGTTTTGAAGTAGGTCTTGGGGCCAGGTTCTATCTAGTCTTCTAGTGGCTACACCATTGTTGAATAATTCCCTTACTAGCTTATATTCATGGCAAATGGTACGTTCATTTTGTGTCTTGATAGATTTCTTCTCTGATGAAAAGAATCTTAAGTCATAGTGAAGTGTTTGGTTACTTACGTACCATGGTGCATTCACTATCGATCTTAGCACTTTAGACTGGAATCTTTGGATAATAATCAGCGACGTTGGCTTTGCACAGCCCCATAGGTGTAGTCCGTAGAACCAGATAGGTTTGAGTATGGCTTTGTAAAGAATTTTGTTTTGGATGTTAAGTTTTGATTTATGTCCAAGGAGCTAATACATTTGCCGGAATTTTAAGTCAAGTTGCCTTCTTTTTGGTCTGGATATGTTTCTTCTAAGGTATCTAGCGTCTGTTACTGTTGGTATTCTTACATTTTCCATTCTTACATATGTTGTGACGGTTGGTGAGTTGATTTTGTTTTATTTACTTTTGTTCTCCATTTCGTATACCAATCACTGGGTATGTTCAGATGATATTGCAGGTTTTGTGAGGCTTGTATGGGATCTTCATTTACAGCTAGTATTGCTACGTCGTCATCAAAGGAAGCGATTGTAGTATTATTAGTCTCTGGTATATCGGCTATGTAGAGTGAGAAAAGCAGCGGCCCTAGAACACTACCCTGCGGGACTCCGGAGTTGATAGGACAGAGGTTGGATTGTTAGTCTTTGAATTTTACAGAGCAATATCTATTTGATATCTAGGATTTAAGTAGGAGGAAATAGTTACTGGATAGTGCTATTTTTACATTGTAAAGCAGACGCAGACCTCTGTGCCAAACTTTGTCAAACCCTTGTGAGATGTCTAGAAATACAGCGTTGCAGTATTTCTTTTCTTCAAGACTTTGTGATATTTCATTTATCATTCAATGGACTTGTCGGGTAGTGGAGTAAGTTTCCCGAGAACCAAACCGATGTTTTTGAAGTAATGTCAGGAATTCATGATCTGCGTATATCCTTTGTAGCAGCAATATTTCAAAATATTTCTTGCTTACGTTTAGTAATAGGCTGATGGGTCGATAAGATGTTATTTTCTTGGGCTCTTTTCCTGGCTTGAGGATCATAATGACTTCAGCAAATTTCCATATTTTTAGAAAGTATGATAAACTTAGCATGCGGTTAAATATAACTGTTAGCAAAGTAATGGTCTTGCGAGGAAGTTGTTTTAGTACTTGTGCTGAGATTAAATCATAACCTTGGGCCTTTCGTGAGTTGAGTTTGTTTATTTCTTTCTTGATTTCTATATGAGTAAAACTTTTAATTGGGAGGGACATTTGACATGCTGCGCTAATTAGTTCTTCCACTTCTTCATCAGGGTCTGCTAGCTCTGTTTGAAATACGTTTGTAAGATGTTCAGCAAAGACGTCCGCCTTTCTTTGTTAGAACAGGCACGTTCGTAATTTGGTTTACGGATGGGAGGAATAGTTGTGTATGATTTCTTAAGCTTTTTAGTCGCCTTCCATAACGTCTGGTCATTTGCTGTAAGGCTTGTAATGTAATGTACGAAGGCTTCGTTGTTTGCGGCTTTGATGGCTACTCCAAGTTGCTTACGTAGTCTATTGAATATATGTAGATCTATGTTGTTTCTAGATCTTTGCCAGATTTGCCATGCCGCTTTTTGCACAAGTGTGGTGAAGTATTGAGCTGCTGTATCATTGTTATGTGTAGATTTGATCCGCATCCGATTAAAATTTGGATGTATATTAAAAGTGTAAAGACATAAGTGCAGTTTTAGATTTAAATTAATGCAACACAATATTATTTAGTGTAAAAAGTTTACTTCAACTTCGAAGTAGAAATATGGCAATAGTGCATCTTTTGCTTCACTGATAGTATATGATCACATCATTATTTCTAATTGCGATGTCTCCTTATACACAGAAGGTTTTAATGTTAACAATTTAGATTATTAAATCAAATCAAATAATTCAATCATAAATTTGACTTTAAATTTTTATGGTGATTGGTCATCAAGCTGTTTATATTAAATTATATACAAAAGATTTACAGAAAGCTTAGTACTTATTCTTTTGGTTTAATTAAGTAATATTTTTTAAAATCGATTTTCGGAATGGAAATCGAAACTTCAAACGTTATTTAAAAATATAATCTTCTTTGCAATCAGATGTGGTTTAACCGCAATATAATGTCATCCAAGCTTTTCTTTTTTCTCCAAGTGGTTTTGAGTTTTTCTTTTCCAACTGATACAAGAGCATGTTCAATTTTTATATTCTTTAGTTTCACTCTCATAGACAAAACTGCCGGATAGTGATCGGGGGATATGTCCGCTTCTGGATAAGTTTTGGATGATATTATACAATTTCTATATCTTCTGTTGACGACAATATAATCTATTTGATTTCTGACTATTTTTGTTGTTATTGTCAGCTGGTGACCTCCATGTGTGTAATTTACGTTTAGGAAGTTTGAACAAAATATTTGCAATTATGAGGTCTTCATTGATACACAAATCAACCAGCCTATCGCCACGTTCATTCCTCTCCCCGAGTTCATATCACCCTACACAATTGCCCACTTCTCCTTGGCCCACTTTAGCGTTTAAATCTCCCATTATAATATTTATATCATGTCTTATAGTAAGCTTTTAAACATTGCCAATTTGTTCATAGAAGTTTTTTATGGTGTCTTCATTCTTGTCTGCAGTGGGTGCATATACTTGAATTATATTTATTTTACCTTTTAAAAGAGAGTTAAAAGACAGCATCAATACTCGATCAGAGTAGGGAACAAAGTAACAAACAGCTTTTTGAGAATTCTTATCAACTATAATGACAACTCCCTGCCTGTGATTAGAGTTATTGTTACCGGAATAATACATTGTTTCATTTCTGGTGTTACATTTTCCTGATTCAGGCCATTATATATCAATAAACCCAGTATGTTAATCTTCATTCTGTGCATGTTTAACACAGGGTTATCTAGTTTACCAGATTGGTATAAACTTCTTACGTTCCATGTTTCAATTTTAAAAGCTATATAGTTATTCTTATTTATTTGACAGGTATTTGCCTTAATGGCGACCTGAAAGGCCTTGTCGTCTAAATATGATTTTCCTCTACTGCCAAATCTTTAATTCCGAGCTTCATGATCATTAATTACATTATCGACTAGTGGGTCCATGATTATTCTTACTAAGGAAGTTAATTTTTAATGGACCGATCCAGATTCTCTTACGCTCTATCTTGGTACAGGTGATGCCGCTGCCCGACATCAGAGTAGGACATGGGAAGGGAAACTTTGGTATTTAGATGGGAGAATGGATCTAAGACATAATTTCTCTCAGGTACCAGGAGATTGTAGAAGAATAGAAGAAGATTATAGAAGAAAACAGAAACTTAAGATCTATCAAGTCCTATCTAGGAAGAAATAAAATCATAGAGATGAAAAATAAACAAGGTGTAATAGAAAAAAGCAAAACCCAAATATCTAAGATAACAAGGGAATATTATAGTGACCTCTACAGCTCTAAAAACAGTCCACCTGATACAACTCAACAAAACGTGAAAAAGAAAATAATGAATGTAAACTCTGAAATATTACCCCCCATAACCGGAGAAAAAATAGAAAAAGTAATTAGAGATATGGAAAGAAATAAGGCTCCGGGAGACGATGAAACTCTAATTGAAATGTTTAAAGAAGGAGGGGAAAAGATAAAAGACTACCTAAAGATACTTTTCAATAAATGTTTGTTTGAAGGACAAATACCGCAAGAGTGGAACAAGGCAAATACAATTCTGATATAAAATATAAGAAAGGAAATAGATCAAAATTAGTTAACTATAGACCAATATCTCTCTTGTCACAAATCTATAAAACTTTCACTAAGGTGATCACAACTAGACTAAACAACAAATTTGATGCATACCAACCAGTTGAACAGGCAGTATTTAGAAAGGGGTACAGCACAACCGACCACCTTTACACCCTTAAAATATTGATAAAAAAGGCCAATGAATACAACCTTCCAATATACTTAGCGTTTGTTGACTATGAAAAAGCGTTTGACAGCATAGAACTATGGGCAGTAGAAGAAGCGCTAGTTAATTGCCGAATAGATTCACGATACAGAATGTTAATCCACAATATATATCAAAACGCCACTATGAGATTTCATCTAGATAGAGATTTGCAAACTCCATTAATTAAAATTTGTAGAGGTGTCAGAAAAGGGGATACAATCTCACCCAAACTATTCACTCTGGCGTTGGAAGACATTTTTAAATCTATAGACTGGGACAATAAAGGGATTTGTATAAACGGGAAATATTTAAATTATCTAAGATTCGCCGATGATGTACTCCTGATAGCAACAACTACGAATAATGATTTCAGACCTAGAAAAAACATCTCTTGAGAAAGGACTAAAAATGAATCTAAAGAAAACTAAAATAATGACTAATACAGAAGACAGATCAGTAATTTCCATAGGTGGAACAAACATAGAACACGTCCAAGAATATATTTACTTAGACAAGCTATCAGAGCAGACAAAAGTAACTAGACTAAAGAAATAACTAGAAGAATAAGAATGGGGTGGGCTGCATTCGGAAAACTCTCATATACTATCAAAAACCAAAAAACTACCTTTAAAATTAAGAACGAAGGTATTTAATGCATGCGTCCTACCTGTTCTGATATATGGTGCCCAGACGTGGACGTGTACCAAGAGCAACTTAGATAGAATAAAGAAAACTCAAAGAGCTATGGAAACACAAATGTTGGGAATATCGTTGAGAGATAAAAAGAGGAACGAGTGGATAAGTTGCAAAACCGAAACAACAGACGCTTTCGAACATGCATTGAAATTAAAATGGAAATGAGCTGGGCATAATGAAAGTTATCGGATGGAAGATGGAATAAAAAATTGGTCGCTGGAGACCATATCCTGCAAAAAGGTCAAGAGGTCGACCGCAAATGAGATGGAAAGATGACATTGAGCAAAGCGCAGGTCCAATGTGGAAAAGACAAACAGAAGACAGAGACAAATGGAGATAAATGGGAGAGGCCTATATTCAACACATGAATAGATTTTGGGCTATAGATAGATAGATAGACCAGGAGATTGAGACACAAATATGGCTCACATGAATAGATGACAGAATGTCTTCGAAATGGGTTGCAACAGAACAAGATAAAAATAAATGGAAAAGTTTGAGGAGGCCTATGTCCAACTGTGGACGCCAACAGCGGCTGTATGATGATGACAATGATCATGATGAATCTGTACAATATTGAGTCAAAAACTAATTCACACTATTTCTCTGCAAAACTATGCATTCTGGAAGTGAACACTACCAGTCACCATTTACTTAAATAATATGTAATTAATCCTGAATTTACTTTTACATTTATATGGAAGTAATATTTGATCATTTTTACTGTGCTAAATTGCTATTTTTTATTACAGTTAAAGGTAAAAAATGTCATTTTTGGTGGTGACTAAACTACCGCATTTTTCAAGTAATTTTACAATCTTAATTATGCCTTTTTCGATGACGCTATACAAAAATTGGAATAAAATTATGCATAAATAAGTTTTGTTTGTAAATATTTTAAATATAACAAGGTAATTAGTAGGTATCGATTTGAACTTGCTGAAAAATGAGTTAAGTAATACCGAAGATAAACCCTGTACATAGCCATAATGATAGACAGATGCGTTTAGAATATTTTTACAATTCTGTGTTATTATAGTAAAATCTGAAAAGACCCAAAATAACAACCAACTAATGTAAAATAAATTTGATTCGAACGTGGCAACATAAACCTGTTTTTAAAGCTACCTGTATAATTAGGCAGTTAAAAATGCCCCCAAAACCCAATGGCATGTCCCTATTTCATTTGAGTCGAATAGTCTTTAAAAGCAATTAAATTTTGACAAAATGATTAATAGCCTAAAAATCACAAGCACATGTGATAATAGTCCGCATTGTTGTAATGATAGGGACCAAAATGGTTCGTTTTATTATTTCTCCAAATTATTATTTTTATTATTTAATCACTGTTCTTAAAATTTTTTTGTAATTTCTAGAGTGAGATTATCGTATTTCACCAAGAGATATTAAAAAGAATTTTCTTTGCTTTTACGACACGTGCTAAAATAGCGCGATGTAAAATTGCTCTATGTACCATAATCACACCAGCACCCATATTTTACCGTTTAAGATCTGTTAGCTTTACGTAATAATACATTGTTGGTATTCGTTCCTTTAATGCTAAAAATATTTAACCCTTTACTGGTAAGGTGAAAAAAAAAACGTTTAAGGTAGGCCGGGGTCAAATTAGACCTTTGAACTTTTTGTGTAAATAAAACAAAAAATAATTGTGCAAAAGTGAAAAAAGTAGTATATTGCTAATATTAAACTATGAAAACCAACATATATTACTATGGATTTAGGAACACAATATACAGGGTCGATAACAGAACTAGGTTGATGTCGAAAATCTTGAAAAAACAAAAAACACATTATCGTGTTAAAAATAAAGAATTCTCATTAAGAAATGTGCAAATATCTTAAAAGAATTCAAATCAGAAGTTAATTTGCGAATATCACAACTAAGTGGCTGATCCTTACATATATTACAAGTATTTGTTTTGATACATTGATTTTTACAAACGTACTTATTACATTTGTTACATACAAGTGATTGTTTGTTATCATTATTAGGACAAATATAACACTTTGCACGTTTAAATGCTCTTTCAACAGGCCTGTCTTGGTCTTGATTATCGTATGAGATGTGACCAACTCGACGAATAACTTTTCTCAATGCCCTGGGAATATTCACCATTCGCTTATTTCTTGTATTTGGATCGTCATATATCAAAGCTGTTAGTAGAAAACTAAATCTTTTTGCTGTCATTACTGAACGGAATGTATCACGACCTGTACCATCAGTCGCAAAAAGAGAATTTACATCTTCATTGTTAGACTTGAATACGCCTACCAAATACAATAGTCAAAAAATAGCAAATTTTTCGGATTTGTCAACATGGCTTATAAATTGACAGTTGCAAGCATTACCTTCATAAGTTGGTTGTAATACTGCAATATTTTCTTTTGTTTTCTCAATAATCTTGTCAATAATTGTGTCATCGAGTAACAGCTTGATGGCTTCAGCAGGCGTTGTCGGTCTATGTATTCGTGCTAGTCCAAAAAGCCCTGGTAGATGTGATACTATATCTGATTCACTGGTACGGGTTGAGGCAGGAGCTATTTTTCACCATTTGTTTCCTATTTTTTCTATAATAGTAATTTCTTTCAGTTCCCTCTTCATTATCAACATTTCATCTTTACTTTTCAAATCACTGGCCAGTATGTGATCATTCTTCACAGTATCACTTTAGTCATTATCACTAAGTTCAGAATAACTATTAATATCATGATCAGTAATAATTGTTCTGGCGTCAGAAATATCATCATCACTGTCAAAAAAGTGTTCAGCAATCTCCTCCTCCAAAAACTAGGCACCTAAAATTCGGTGTCGAAGAGCTGTAAGGCAAGTTTACCGCGTCCTCCCGTCTTTCTGAGAAAAATAAACAGTTTGATTTGCATCAAAATTGACCCCGCCATACCAATTAAGAATTAATAAACTATAAAATTGACATCGGAAATCTCTACATTGATTTTTGAATATTTTGATGTATAGAGCCAAAAAATAGACTTAGTTATCTATTAAAAATTCCCCTGATTGAAATTTTAGTCAGTTTTACACAGCAATACATGATATAAAAGTACATAACGTAACTTGTTTACAATTTTGTTTTTTCATTAACCCATTTACCACTGGTGGGACCTATATGTCCCAACAGATATTGATAAGAAGAGTTAGACCAAAAATGTTCGCATCTATTCGTATTGAATCTTATTAATTCTTTGTAGAGGCAAACAACACAAAATACACTATACTCCGTGACTCAATATTGAGTAATGGCGAATGATATCAAACAGGTACAATACATTGTACAACAGGTTTGCATTTCGCTCATTCCATTAATTTAAGAAAAATAAACTCATTAAAGTGATCCAGAGTAAATAATATATGTATATTAATGTAGTAGTTAAACAACCACAAGTAAGTATAGTAGAGGTATAGATGTTTTGTTTTTTGTCCAAAATGTTTTTTTGTGTTTGAAATATTGGTGGTTTATAATTATATGTCGCAATAGTAATTATAAGAGAGAGTATTTCTCCTAATCGTAAAGAATTTTCAGCGTTTTCAATTTTTTTAAGGACATCTCTATTATTTTTATTATGAGCCACAGATATTCGAATAAAATAGAGTTACAAGGACTCAGGGACAACTTTAATAATTTCTCTGATCCAAAAGGTAATCCATTTGCGTCTTTATGTAGCATCAAAACTACTATTGGGACAAAATATCCCAGAGCTGCATCCTTTGTCAAAATGTTTTAAACAAATTTTACTGATATTTCTGATATATTACTGCTAGTATTTATTAATTTATGGAACACTTACATTCATTTAAAAAGAAACCGATTTAGTGGTGAAAGGTTTCACAGATAAATTTAAGAAAAATACAAAAAATTTTAAAACAAATTAAAATCGTTCTAGATATTATTTTTTAGAGATGTAATACAATTCAGAATCAATGTTTACTATCTGTCTAGTCAATACTCAGGGATCGAAAACTCCAGTGATCTTACTGATATGTGGTAAAATAGTGGCTGCCTTTAAAAATGAAACTATTGAAAAACATAAATTTAAAGCTTAAAGTTACTTCTGAGTTCAAAAAACCTCTAACTCAATTTTAAATCTAATACATAACAAAATTGTGAAGAACAGAGTATTATCTAAAAAAATTTCAAATGACTCCTTTGCTGAATAAAAATTTTTGAAAAATTAAGCCTCATAGAAAAACATTCTGTTAGGTCTTTTATTTTTGTTTAGGTGCCCTGTCCGCTGGGAACGTTGGCTATTACCATGGCAATTCTGATCTTGCTTACGGCACTTCAGAATAGTTCGAAAGATGTGAGCCGGAATCATGTCCGCAGATCCTGAAACCACTAGTTTCTTCTTCTGCCTGGACCTTGCCTGCTCTCTATGTTTCCCTGGATAATCAGTTGAAGTAGACAGTACTTATCTTGTCTCAATATGTGGCCTATATATTTAAGATTTGTTTATTTCAGAATTTCCGGGTGAGGACTATTTCAGTTTAGAAAAATTAGGATAGGTTCTGGAATAGGAAGTCCTACAGGTAAGAGTATGGAGTTGGCAGGTGCGCTTTAAAGAAGACGAGTACACATTGCCTGAATTCAAGAAAGGTGCAAAGAACAAAGGGCAAAAGAACAAGATAAAGGATACAAATTGTGGTATGTAAAAAAAATAATATTAGTAATGGAATTAGTATAATTTCAAATAGTTAAATGAAAGTTGACGTAGTAGAAGTAGTAAGAACGAGTAATACAATAATGCCAGTGAAATTTGTACTTGATAAAAAAGTACTGAATTTTGCGTGTATATGCTGTTCAAATAGGGCTGGTGATTAAGCTCATTGGATAGATGAGCTGGTAAGTGGAATGTTACTTTGTTGTCCAGAGACTAAAGAATTGGTCTTAAAGGTGGGAGAACCAAGAATGCAGAAGGCAAAGAGAAACCACTGCTTTAAAGATGGCTGATGATATCTCTAGTACAAAGTACAACAGCTAGCACTATTTTATTATTAGCAAATTATAATAGAGACCCTATTAATTATGGTAATATTCTTCTTCTTCAACTTTTTATGTAGATTTGCTTCTGTCTATTTTTTAATTAAAAGTATGTACGTATTAACGTAGAAAAATTTGTAAAGATGACCAAAAAATGGGACCTAATTTTTATCTTTGCTGACTTTCACCCCAAGTTGGGTAGATGAAAGCTTTCTGGATTGATTGGAAACTCTGGACTTGGACTAAAGAACGTCAGGGGAGGGAAAATGAGCGAATTCTGCCAAAAACACAACCGTGTATCGAAAATAACATGGTTTAAATTACATACTCGCAGATTATACACTTGAGCACAAGTTCACAGCTATACAACATAATAAAAACAGTAATTTATAACCAAATAGATTATATATTGGTAAACAAAAGATATCACAATGCTGTCATCAGTGAAAAAACATATCCTGAAACTGACATCAATTCCGATCATAATCCTGTTATTGTAAAACTGCGCGCAAGATAGAAACTAATAAAGAAACATAAACGTTAAGACAAACTAGACAATTATTGAAAAATATTTGCCTATAGTTATTGTTATAGAATTACTGAGTCCGACGACGTAAATGTCGTGGGGACAACTATTAAAGAGGAAATGAACAACGTAATAGAAAAATACCTTAAAGCAACACCCAGAAATAACAAACAGGAATGGATAACAGAATAGATTTTACAATTAATGGACAAACGAATTAAAAGATGACAAGGACGGAGAATACGAAAACTGAATAGAATAATTCGATAAAAATAACCGAGGCAAAAGAGAAATTTGCTCAAAACAAAATGCTTCAAAATAGAAGAACCGCAACAACAAAACGATATTTTTAATTTACATAAAAAGGTAAAAGAGTTCACGTCAACTAACAAGAGGACAACCTTACACACTATGCTGAACACGGATGGCAAACTGCTAGAAACTACCGAAGATAGACTAAAAGAATGCGAAAACTATATCAAAATACTTTTTAACAACATACCAGAAAAACCAAGAACAATGGATAACAACAACGAAGGACCAAACATTTTGAAAACCAAAATTATAAATGCCATTAATCAACTCAAAAGACATAAGAGCCCAGGTCCAGATGGAATATACCCAGAAACGTTAAAATTAACCAACGAAGAAAACAGCAAAATATTGGTCTTTTTATTCTATCACAATTTATGATACAGGAAAAATATCTTAAGACTGGCTAGAGTTAATGTTCATCCCACTACCGAAAAAACCAAACCTACGATACTGTAACAAGTTTCCTCAGATAAGCCTGATGAGCCATGCAGTAAAAGTCGTACATAACCGAATCTATAAAAAGTGCGAAACAATCATTTCAGACGTTCAGTTTAGATTCAGAGCCGGCATGGAAATGAGAGAAGTCTTGTTCAGCTTACTAGTTCTGGCCCAAAAATGCTACGACCAACAAGAAGATATATGCATATGCTTTATTGACTCACAAAAAGCATTTGATAGACTAAGACATGAGTTACTATTAGAACGTTTGTAAGAAGTCGGTTTAGATGGAAATGACATCAGACTACTAAACAATTTTTACTGAAACCAAAACGCCAGAATTTACCTTTCGAGACTGGCTGAATGACGAAAGTCAATGCCACAAAAAAAAAAAAAAAAAAAAAACGCCAGAATTAGGACTGAAGGTTCCTCGTTCTTAAAAGTTAAAATTAACAGAGGAGTTAGACAAGAATGTATTTTGTTACCCCTGCTATTCAATCTTTATTCTGAGTTTCTACTTAAAAAGGCAATATAGGATTCCAAGGATGGAGTCAAGGTGAATGGCGTAATATATATATATATATATATATATATATATATATATATATATATATATATATATATATATATATATATATATATATATATATATATATATATATATATATATATATATAGCATCAGATACGGCGATTATACAGTGTTGATTTTGAATTCCGAAATTGGATCTACAACGACTCATCAGCATGACCAACTCGGTCTGCGAGCAATTTGGTATGTTAATAAAAATTAAGAAAACCAAAGTGATTTTCAATCCGAATCCAAATCGAAAAAACCAAAATGTAACTCAACCTTTCACAATTCGTTTGCGTCGTTTCACAAACGGGCACATTTTAGAACAGGGCAACAAGTTCAAGTACCTTGAATGTTGGATCGATAGCAGCCTAAATCCTGATCTGGAAATAAGATCAAGAATAGAACAGGCCAAAAATTCTTTCGAAAAAATCAAAATATTGCTATGTGATTCCCGAATTAAACTCAAAATTCGACTACGTTTATCAAAATGCTACGTCTGGTTGACTCTTCTCTATGCACTTGAAACGTGGACCCTTAAAACATCAACGGTAAATAAATTGAAGCCTTTGAAATATGAATCTACCGGAGATACCTCAAGATTTCATTGACATCGCATACCTCAAACGAAAAAGTGCTGCAGAGAATAGGCAAAAAATGAGAACTTTTTAATACAGCGAAAGTTAAAAACCTAGGCCACATACTGAGAATAAATTAGTACCAATATGCTCAACTAATAGTGTAAAGAACAATGGAGGGAGAGAGTGGACTAGGAAGGAAAAGACTATCGTGACTAAGAAACATCCGACAATGGACAGGGCTAAATTTTAAACAGCTAATAAGAGCAGATTAAGACAGAAAAGAGTTAGCAATTGTAGTATACCAACATCCATTAAGGAGAGGGCACTTCAAGAAGAAAAAAGCACAACGAAGTAACTTCATTATCGATTTCAGGGCAGAACAAAACTGCAGATAACGAGATTTCTGATAACGCTAAAAAAGGAGCTAATACTTCTTTTATCGGTTTACTATACCAAAAAACCGCATAGTGGTAGAATTCCAAAACTATAATAATAGGAGAAGAAGAATATAATATTAATAGGAGTAGAAACTTAGCATAATCTACTGGCAAAATATTCCGTGCCAAAATTCCACCAAAATGGTTATAACATGCTCACTACTCAAATATACTTTGAAATTTTAGAAAACTAAAACGTGAAACCGCTGAAGCTAAATATTTCTGAATATTTCGTTTGTATTCTGGATTCATCCGGTTAATACCATATTATCCTGTTCAAATAAATAATCGTTTCTAACTTCTAGTAAAACTGTAAATATGATTTTTATTGCTGCTAATTAGATCAAGTTCTAAATGCTTGGTTATAACTTTTGGACAATAATTCTGTAGTAGATTCTTAATAATAAAAAATAAAGTAAATAAATAAAAAATAAATAATATAAATAAAAATAAAATTTAGACGTAAGTAGTGTTACTTATACCAATGCTTGTGAAAAATTCATTTGACATTGGACAGATCTATGAAGACCGATAAATCAAGAAATTATCAATCTCTTTTACCTTTTATCCAGCCAAGTTAAGATACATATTTTGAACCAAGTAAGGTAAACGTCTAGCTAAAACAGTGTTAAGGAAACTTTTGTAGATTAATAAAAGCAACCGTTTTTGTCTCCTCGTTTTTATTAAATACTATCTAGAAGCACTTTGATGTACAGAGAGATGTACCTACTGAGTTTGTTTTAATTAAAAGTTATAGCATAGACGTTGACTTTGTGTTCGTTCGGCCTGGAGGGATGGAATTCATAATTATATCGCCTTTGAGGGTTTCTTTATACATCTCTACTCACAAGTTCCTAAAGGAATTAAAATGTTACGACAAAGACAAATACAGTTTTGTCCTTAGAAAACATTGTTTAAATTCTTTTTTTTTTTGTTTAATTTTTATCTTATATAAGACTATTCCTTTTTGCTTTTAAGTGAATTTAAAAATTATTCGTTTATATATATATATATATATATATATATATATATATATATATATATATATATATATATATATATATATATATATATATATATATAATTATGAAAAAATAAATAGACGATTAGGAATTATTTATTGGCATAGATTATATCATATACTTGACTTTAGTTGCCAACTTACACTATATTATGGCTACACTCTGCGATATTACAATTTTTTATCTGAAGAAACAGTTTTTGGTAACTTTCCAGTTATACAGATAAGAAAGGAATCTATGGGTGTTCGTCGTACTGGCACTTAGGTCAGTCGAAGAACTGAATAGAAACACTAATTAATACAAAGCTGAGGGTACGTTGTACTGCAATCTGAAAGAAAATTAATGAGCAGTTCTTTTTAACATAAATTTTTACAGTTGTCATTTTAACAACTATAATTTCATTCAGTAATGTTGCTGTAGATACTAACTTACAGTTTATTTTTACACTTTACACAGGTATAATAAGCTCGCCCGATGCTCTGCTTTTACAGTAACTATTCTCACTAAAAATGGGTTCAGGATTTCAAATGAGGTAGTGATGCGCATCATAAGGTGTTGCTTCCAGATGGTACCTCTAGCTTCTCCTACACAATTCCCATCCTCACTTCCCAAAAGTATGATCATGTTCACACGGGTGAACTCTGCTAACCTGAGCAACCCTATTGGAGGTTGGGTATCCAATACCAATGGAAAGGTAAGGTCAGGGCTGATAAGAAAGCTTACTGTTCAAAGGCTTCGAACGGATGAGCTGGTAAGTGGAAGGGCCTTTTTTTGTCCTAAGATTGACAAAGCAATCTCAAAGGAGGATGAACCATGAGTGGTTAACGGCATAAAGATGCAAAAGGTAAGAAGAAACCACTGCATTAAAGGTCCCTAAGAATATCTCAAGAAAAATCAATAATAGAGATTTAAAACAAAACTCTCTTAAAGAGAGTCTCATTTAATACTTCGCACCTTTGTCAGATTTAAAAGACTTGTGTCTCTTAAATGGGACAGGGGTGCGAAGAATTTCCATGTGGAAAATCAAAATAAATGAAATCGTATTGCAATGTGGAATGTACGAACAGTATGTAAATCTGGACAACTCGCAACAGTATCACTAGAAATGAGCAGAATTAAAATAGACATACTTGGCCTCACCGAAGTAAGATGGCCTCACCGAAGTAACATGGCCCAGTGCTGGACAATGTAATCATAACGACATTGTTCTTAATTACTCGGATAGCAGTACCGATGATCGCAAAAATGGTGTAGAAATCATGATTAAAAATGTACCACAACTGTAAGTCTCTAACTTTATTTCCTATAATGAACGAATATTATTACCGTTGAAAACCCGCCCAATACTAAATACCCTTAACATAATTGAAATTTATGCCCCAACATCAAGCAGCACCAATATTGACAGATCTATTCTATTCATATTTACAACATCTAACGAAAAACAAAAAAAATGAAGCCAACGTAATAATTCGCGACTTTAACGCCAAAGTCGTTAAAGGTAAACAAGAAGATATTGTAAGAAATTTTTACGCTAATTGTATCTAAAACGCGAGTGCCCCAGTGTAGCTCATATGTTTAACTACCCCTACCCTTCACAGGCATACTACCAGTTTGTACCTACGGCTTGGAAATAGTAGTCCTTGCCAAAAATCTGCTAAAAAATTAGAAACAACGCAAAGAGCAATGGAACGAATCATGCTTGGAATATCACTGAGAGACAAGATTAGAAACACGTAGATAAGACATAGAACGAAAATTAGGGATATTGTGGAAGAAATTACAAAAATGAAATGGCGCAGGACAGGTCACGTAGCCCGATATAATGACAACAGGTGGATACAGAGAATTCTAGAATGGAGACCAAGGACGACAACAAGAAGTATGGGAAGACCTCAAAAAAGATGGGTAGATGACATAAGAGTGGATTAGATTGACGCAAGATAGAGAAAGATGGAAGCAATTGGTAGAGACCTACATTCAGGAGTGGATGGAAAATGGTTGACAAAAAAGAAAAGACCCTTCTTAGGGACTATATTGAAACAGTTACCAAAAACAGCCATTCGAGTTCAAACTTAGATACATATAACCTTTTTATTTTCTTTAAACCGCTCTTAATTTTATTTTAATTTATAGTCAATAAAAAAAAACGTTTAAATTCCTAGCGCTGATGCAGATTTAGACTACAATCTACTTCTTGCCAACGTTAACATTAAATTGAGAAAACAGCAGGAAGAAAAAGTAAAATTGAGACTAGATTTGTCAACGCTTGAGGGTGAAAAATATCAACGACAAACACATGAAGTAATTGCATCCGCATTCACAGAAGCTTCAAAAATAGATATTAACAGTGCCGGGAACGAAATGAAGACGGTAGTACTTAACGCTGGTGAAACTTTTATGGATAGAAAAGAACCAAGTGCCAAAAAAGACTGGATGACACCAAAACACCAAATATTGTAAAGCTTATAGAAGAAAAAGTAAAATACAAAAATATAAATAAAGAAAAATACAAGCAAATGAAGAATCTAGTAGAAAGGCAGATCAAGGAAGCTAAAGAACCATGGATGGATGAAAATTGCCAAGAAATAGAAGAATTTAATAGGAAACACGACACATATAACCTACATAAAAAACAGAAAGAAATGACGGGTAATACACGGAAATGAATACCACAAGTTATAATAAACTTGAATGGAGTTCTCCAATTATCAGAAGAAGAAAAACAACAAACTTGGGAGAAATGCATCAAGGACTTATTTACATATGATTATAATACTTACAATGTTTGTATTTTGAGAACGATTTCTGAAGATTGAAACTTCAATAAACTTACTTCAAACTTTAATTGTGGCTTATTCCCATTTAAATAGTAATTAATTTAAAATTCAATAGCTTCAGAACAATATGACTTTCCTTGGTTGGTTTGGTCCATAAATTTTTATTCGAGATTTGATTGTGCCAACATATACAAATCATTTTTCGTAACGCTCTATTAATAAAAACTTGTAATTGGTGAACATACATACATAATATGCAAGTCCAAAAATGTAGGATGTTTAATAATAAGTCTAAAAGGCAACTTCTTACAGGGACATCTTTCCTAAAAACTTGGGTGATTTGAATGAAAAGAAGACAGATCGGTTCCATGAGGATATAACGATGATAGAGAAACATTACCAAGGACGGTGGAATATCAAAATAAAGATGATTCCTGTTGCTTACTTCGTCAAGAAGAATAAAAAAGTCTTATCTAATAAATAAAAAACTTCTAGTTTAGTCTAATATAAAAAACTTTATAGAGAAAAAGAAACAAAATATAAAAACACACCCTTAAACATATATGTATCATAGGCGGTAGGTGTGTTCTTTTTTAGAATCACTTTGCCAAGTACACTGGCATTACAGCCACTAGACATATTTTATTATTTGGTCAATGAGTTATTTGGTCACATTGAGGCTGAGAAGACTGTTCCAGATCAGGTAAAGAAACACATTACTTATTATATTTGTTATCCAAGTAATCATCACAATAATTCAGCCCGATGTTGCGTCCACTGCTGAACATAGGCCTCCATAAAATTACTCCATTGGGTTATCATCATGCAGAGACTAATTAACTTTTGTATTTCAGGTGCTGAAAGAGGATGTTGTAATGGCAAGAGTTAAAAGACAACGAAGTACATTAAAAATCGTTCCGTATTCATCAAGCGGTGACAGTGATTTTTCGTCTGATGACATAGACATGGACCCCTGTTTCAGACCATCAAATTCACCTCTTTCTGCGACACCAGATATCTCCGATTTATCAGACTTCGCTGAAGCTACAGAAATTAATACCAAAAAATGTACATTAACAAGAAGGCGAAAACGAAATGAAAAGAACTGGAAAGTAAACATTACTAAAGAGAAACGTTCCCAATGTGAGCCATATTATAACAAATTTAAACAATGCAATGCAAAGGGTCCCAAATTTGTTGATTGTACAAATTGCATATATAAATGCTCATTAAATTTTAATGAAGAGGATAGGAAGACATTGTGTCAATCATATTGGTCTTTCAATGATTTTAAGAGGCAAAAAGATTTTATAATAAAAAATGTTACACCAGTTAAACCAAAACGTTTAAAAAATAATGTTAACAACAAAACGGTTTCAAGATTGTACTTCCTTGAAAGTCCCTCAGGACGGCACAGAGTATGTGCCAAGTTTTTTGAGAGAACTCTATGCATTTCTAATGGTCCCATAAACACGGCCTTACAAGGAACCAATTCAACAGGTTGTTTTTTCAGTGAAGATAAAAGGGGTCGCAAAATCCCTGCAAACGCTACTAATGAAGAGTCTATCCAGTTGGTAAAAAAACATATCGAGTCATTCCCTGCTGTAGAGTCCCATTATACAAGGGCCACCAGTCAAAGACTTTATTTGGACTCTAAATTATCAATTAAAAAAATGTACAATCTCTATCTCGAAAGTCTAGCTGAAAATCAAAAGCCAGTCAGTCATTGGAAATACAGGCAAATTTTTGGTAATGACTATAATTACTCTTTTTTCGTTCCTAAAAAAGATCAATGTGCAGCATGCAGTAAATATAACATGGCAGATGCAACAAAAAAACAAGATTTAGAAATAGAATATTCAATGCACATAATAAGGAAGAATGAATGCCATGAAGCAAAAAATACAGACAAAAAGTTATCTCAAAACGACAAGACATTTAAAACAGCAACATTCGACCTTCAAAGTGTATTGCAACTACCTCACTCCCCAGTATCCCCATTTTGCTACTCTCGAAAATTATCTGTATACAATTTAACCATTTATGAGGGAGATGGTGAGCACGCATCTTGCTACTGCTGGAATGAAGTTAATGGAAAGCGTGGTAGCAACGAAATTGGATCTATTCTGTTAAAGTATATTACAAACTTACCCTCCACAGTTCTGAAAATATCATTGTTTTCAGACACTTGTGGAGGTCAAAATAGAAACCAGCAAGTGGCTGCTGCACTTCTATATACAGTGCATACTACGCACTTGGAATGCATAGAACAGAAATTTTTGGAGTCAGGACATAGTCATATGGAGTGCTAATCTATGCATTCGGCGATAGAGCATTCTAAGAAAAACCGAACAGCTTTTATCATGAACGATTGGCTGGAAATATTTAGGTTCACACGGCAGAAAAGATTACAGAAGGAGCCGTATGCAGTACGAGAACTTAAATATACAGATTTCTATGATCTAAATAATTTGGCACAAACAATAATAAAAAATAGAACGAAAGATGAAGACGGCTGCACAGTATCCTGGCTAAAAATTAAATGCTTCAAATTTGTAAAAGAACATGCCGATGTGATTTTTTTTAGATATGACCATTCATCGCCGTATAAAAAATTAATTATTTCTTGTGGTCCAGGAAGAAGGAGTAATCGGGATATTTCAGAAATAAGGTTAAAATCTCTCTATAACGATTTACTCCCAATTTCAACTCCGAAGAAACGAGATCTAGTCAAACTTTGCAACGACAATCTCATACCAGATGACGTTCATCATTATTATAAAAATCTACCAACAAGTACCTCTACAAATGACAACCTGCCAGAACCCAATTTTGATGAGGAATCAGAAGATTCAACATCAATTCATCCTTAAAATAAGTTTTTTTGTTATATTTTGTTTTGTTGTGTTCAATTTTACAGGAATTTATTATAATTTGTAATAGTAAACGAAATAATAACATTTTTCATCACTTCCTGTCTAGTTACTTTATCCCTAAGTACCAATCAGGAATATGATAGTTTGAGGTAAAATTCATTAAGTACATTTAGCTTAATAATTTTAAAATTATTGAGTTCTGATCATTCCTTTTAAAACAGGATAGTAAAGTAACACCTAACCTCCATAAATAATATCACTTCTATCTATAATAATCATAAATAAAATTATAAAGTGAAAAACGGACAAAATGTTAAATATCTCTGTTGTACTTATTTGTAGTTAGTGAGTTTTACCTCTATATAGACGAAATGATATAAAAGACTTCGTCGGTTTAAAAAAATCCTTTATAACCAAGCGACATACGTAAGACGAGTCCATAAAGTTTTAAATTTCTAGTAGTACTCAAATACTTTACAGCCATAAATCAAAGATAATTACCGGCCGTGATACCTGAAACCCAACAAAACAAACAAATATTGACCGAAGGCGAGTAATCTGATTATCAAATCGTATATTGGGTAATTCCGTATTTATCAAACATGTCTACGAGCATTTTTTATTAAAAGTTAAATATAAAAGTTTTATATTACCATTATTTTGCACAACACAACTCATAGAAGCCACGTTAGTTTTTTGTATTTCAATTCTTACTAGCAAAACTAGGTTTTTTCTGTATTTTTGGTCTGATTCTTAATTGTGTTAATTTGTTTATCTGTTCATTGTCGGCTTTAAAGGATTTTTCTTCTCATTATGTGCACAACAGTATTTTGATCACACCGCAATTTGGTCGCTCTGAATATTTTCATGTTTTCCTATATTTTTATATTTTATTTTTGAACCATTATTTTATCCTCTCTAGTTTGATATCTCTAATAATACTATTTTTCTTACTACAGTATACTCTCTTTATAACGAACACGGTTATTACGAGGTTTCGCTTATAACGAGGTACATTAGATGTCCCGTGAAATTTCTATTGAACTATAACCCTTTATAGCGAGGTAAATTTGCTTATAACGAGAGAAAATAAGATTGAAAAACGTGTTTTTTACGTTTTGGCCCGGCCTTAGCTATAAATAAATACCCTTTTTAACTGCGGGCCGCCCGCAATAAACTTCTTACAATTTATGATTCTTAGTCGGAAATGTAAAATTTATGATTCACAAGTGTCATTGTATTGTTGACCATTCACACCTAATAATATGGGTCCTAATAGACAAGATGTGGAAAGTGTTTTAAAGATTTAAAGGCCAGAAACTTTATCCAAGGACAAAACGCAAATGAAGAAGCACAAAACTGTTTCACATCTTTAGAAAATATGATAGATAAAATACTGGACAATTTAAAGCAGTCAACAATGACAAAATAACTTTATACGCTTTATACATTATACATATTTACAGAATACAGATTTTTTGTTTTAACGTATATCATTGACAGTAAAAGTAAACAACTCTTTTTTGTTTTAATGCATTTCATTGACAATAAAAGTAAACAACTTTGTTTTAAAAACGCCATTCAAACAATATATATTAACATCTTATATTGCTCCGAATGGCTTCACTATAGAAAGTTATTGTTTTAGAAAACTACATATTCATATGTATGCACAGTATTATTGTTGTTGGATATAACGAGATCCGCTTATAACGAGGTAATTAGTCTGCCATTTCAGTTCTCGTTATAGAGGGAGTCTACTGTATTTTCCTTTCAAAGATTTTAATTATTCATCCGTTATTGATGTAACGTTCGTTGTCTCTAAAGTTGAGTGTATTCTATATTTTCAGGACAATCGTTCTCAACTATTGTTCTTACACTGAGGGTAACTTTATTTATTTTCCAGATATAAATTTTCTCCATGTTGAACAGGAAGAGTTTTTACTTTTCGTTAAGTATGACTGATTAACACTTTGACTCCTATGTGTATCATATATAATACACAACAGGTACTCTCCCTGAGCCTATGTGTATGAATTTGATACACAAGACTAGAACGCATTCAAGCGACTGTGTATGTGGTCCGAACGCAGTTGTAATGTATTTATACGTGTATTATCATTCCTTTAGGCTGTGGTAAGTGTCCAGTCCTCCTCTCAGTGTCTTGCAAATGTTTTAAAGTTTTTTGGCCACATTGCGAGAAGAGACAATGACAACTTAGAAAGACTAATTGTATGCGGAAACGTAGAAGGACGTAGAGGCAGAGGACGCTCACCTATCCGATGGTCAGATCAAGTACAGAAAGCCACTGGAGAGACGTTTTCCGAGTCCATGAGAGCAGCCCAAAATCGCAAGAGATGGAGAGAATTGACAGCCCGCATTGTAGGAAATCACGATCCTCAGCAATGAGGAAACGACAAGAGAGAGAGAGAGGCTGTGGTAACCAATTTTCAATGTTAGTTCATACCTGGCAAACGTAATAAATATGGAATGGAGTAAAAGTTTTCAAACGCTGCGGAAAAGGCGGCTACACATATCACGCAAAAATTTATGGCGGAAACCAAAAAAGACCAAAGGAACAATCACTAGCAACCCTAGTGGTCATGGAATTAATGCAACCTTTTCTACACTCAGGAAGAACTTTGGTTAAAGAAAATTTTTACACTAGTGTCAATTTGGCACACAAACTGAATGATAACAATATTCATCTAATTGGAACACTTCATAAAAATAGGAAATACAATCCTAAGTCAGTGTTTGAAGCAAAGCTAAATAAAGGAGATATGATGGCGCTACAGAGCAACACAAAAGTTATTGTAGGAAAATGGATCGACAAAAGAGAGGTAACATTTTTGACTACAAAATCTTGTCCAGAAATGGTCGACGTTCGTACAAAATCAGGAATAAAAAGAAAACCGTCTACAATAATAGAATATAATTCTGTTAAATCTTACATTGACGTCTCTGATCAAAAAGCTTCCTACAGTAATCCCATCAGACGTTCTATAAAATGGTACCGGAAAGTGGGAGTAGAGTTATTAACAAATACAGCGGTAGTGAATGCTTTAATTCTGTACAACAAAGCTTTGAACAAAAAAATTGATGTAACACAATTTCGCGAAGAATTAGTGACTGCCATTTGCAAAGACAATAATGTTATAAACCCTCAACAAACTCACCATAGACTGGAAGAATATGACAAAAGAGGACGATGTGTTATATGTTACACCACACTGGCAAAATCCTTTGGTCGCGCAGATGCATCTAAGAATTCCAAACAGTGCAACACTAGGTGTACTGGCACTGAATGTAGAGAAAAAAAATTAATTTGTAACATTTGTTTTTTTTTTAAACACATAATGTATATTTAAAATACTTTGTTTAGATGTTTGCTTATGTTTTTTCGTAATAAAGTTTCATAAATAATGTGTATCAATTTCAATACATATAGGCTATGGGTAATGACATTATGAAAAGTCGTCTAGGTGAACTGCAAAAATAAACACACCCTACAAAGCCATTTTTAAATAAAAAAAAATGTCATTATATGAATTAACTCATACATATAGAGCATTTTATTAAATAATATGAAAAAAAGCGGTCAGGCTGTGACAACTTATGCGGATAAAAATAGGCCCAGGAGTTAAAGTGTTAATATACGTTTCCTCTTTCTAATTCCCTCAATATTATCCTCGTCTAATATGTTTATTTCCAAATTTATTATTATAAAAATATAAAACAAACACATATCTACCAGCATTCTACCAGATATATTTTACTCTTGTATTTTTTTCTTTTTAAACCCCAAACAAAATACTTACCTGGCAGTATCAAATTTCTCTTGTTTGAAACTTACATAAATTCCGTGTCAAAGCCGAAATAAAATATACATCCATCAATAAAACAGAAATAACACGGTTTCTTGACGCCGTAATATTCATAAAATACAACTGATCACACTGAGAATATAACTTCGGAGTAAAACCAGAATCTCTACTAAAAATATACAAATAATAGTCGTTTATTTTCAGTTTTGCAAGAGTTATGCTAAAAGAAAAAAATATAAAGGAATATTGTCAACACACCTATAGCAGATAAATAAGCGAAAATATTTAAAGAAATCCGACAACTAATACTTGTAGGTACCTATATTATTATTTTATAAAACTAGTGTGTAAAGACATAAGCACGTCATGTACATTTCAATTTACATCTTGTTCATCCAAATATTACCTATCCCTTCCCTAAACGTTCCCGCATTTTAATATCTTCCAAATGTCCTAAACCAAATAATTAAACAGAAAAAAATTGAAACCAAGACTTAGTATGTATATCTAAACTTACAAAACTCTTCAATCCGGTTTGTGTGAAAATAATTCAATGTGGAACTACTAGCGTCACCACTCGTTCAAAAGCGAAACCCATACGCAATGGATCGGTGCCTGTAACATAATAGAGATCTTCGGTATACACGGTGGACTACAAGCAAGCCAACTAAATTTTAAGATACTGCTTTTAAATATATTTTTTTCCTTCATATTTTTCTTTTATTTTCGACAAAACAAATAAACACTTTTTTTTTTTTAAATATTACGGCTTCAAAGTTTTTAGGTTAATTGATTAATATAATCCTTAATTAATGGAAACCAAAATACAAAGGTATATCACTGGCTTTGCATTGCAAAAATAAAATGTTTCAAATTTTAAAGATTGGTTCAAAAAAAATTCCTGATAAATTTAATTTAGTTGTAACATTCATTGATATTTTATTTAGTTTTGATCCTTTTGAAATCACATATTTATGTCGAAATACATTCAATTTTTGACTAATTCCAAAGAAGTGGCATAGATAAATAAATGTAGCAAAGGTTCGTGAAATTCTAGCAGCAAAATTTTAAGGCAGTTTCTCAGCTATATCTGAAGAAGGACTTTCAGTAACTTTGAATGATCTTTTTGTTTGTGACAATCTTTCTTACATTTTATTATCAGTACGACGAATTGAAGAAAAAGGTTTTTGTGTGATTTTTGAAAATAAGGAAGTAAAAATCATGAGGGGTGATATTCCAATTATTACTGGAAAATTGATTGGTAATTTGTATTTTACAGAATTGCAATTGAATTCACATGTGGTTAACATTGTTTGTGATACACCTGAGTTATGGCGTAAGCGGATGGGACACTCTTGTAGATTTTCTGTGAGTTCAGTATATAAGATATGATTGAAAGGTAAGCAGACACGTTCTCCATTGTTAAAGAAAATCCCAAATCATAGGAAAGCTCGAAACTTACTTCAGTATGTGTCCACAGATGTGTGTGGTAAAATTACCCCTTCTACTCATAATAACTGAAAATTCAACATAAAAATAGAGTATTTAAGGTATGATAATGCTGGAGAGAATAGCTTTAAAAGCTTTAAAGATTTTTGTACCAGTGAAGGAATCCAGAGCAGAAAAGATTTACAGAAACATACAATCGTACTATTTTAGATAAATCTAGATGTTTAATTTTGGACAGCGGTCTTGACAAGTCATTTTGGGAAGCTGTATTGGCTGCTGTGTACTTAAAAAATCGAACTTCTATAAGTACATTGCCTAATGACTGTACACCAGCTGAAGTTTGGTATGGTTATAAACCTGATATGAGCAAAATTTAATTATTTGGATGTAATGCTTATGCACATATTCCTGAAGAAGATCGATCTAAAAAGTTTGCTGAAGGATCAAAAAAATGTATTTTTATTGGCTATTGTGACAATGGATACCGCCTCTGCGACCCTCTAAAAAAATAAGCAGTGTTTATATCTCGTTCAGTAATATTTGATAAAACTTGAAATGAAAGTGAAAGTGAATCTTTAGTTCATGTGATGAGACATAGGGTGTGGATTAACAAATTATTACTGAACCTGTTAAAATTGAACCTGAAGTAATGAAACCTTTAGTAATTAAGAAAACGATATACGTAGAAGTTCAAAAGATAGACATTTGCCTTTTTATCTTGATGACTGTGAAATGAGTATGATAAGGACTTTATCTGCTAGCTGTCTACCTTCTGAATTACCTAAAAACTACACTGAAGCTGTTTCGATGGGAAATGGATGGAAGAAGGCCATAGATAAAGAACTTTTCAATTAAAATTCAACGACCAATAATACAACTTTGGTAATTCAACTCCGAAGTTCCGCAAGGTAGTGTTCTCGGGCCGCTGCTTTTCTATCTAATAATATGACAATTTCTGACGACGTAATAATAATAGCCATAAACGAAGATCCCATACAAGACTCAAAAGATCTGCAACATTATTTGGACATACTCAATGATTGGTACACAAAACGGCGAACAAAAGTAGATACAAACTCAGAGAGTAGAACAGAAAATCAACTCAAATAACATTTATCAACCGCCTCAACACATGCCCACCTGTAAGAATAAACAATGTAAGAATACCAGCAATAACAGACGCTAGATAACTTGGCCTCCATCTTGACGAACCACTCACATGTCCAGACCAAAAGAAGACAGCTGGACTTATTTAAATATATTGTCTTCTTGGCCGTAAACCAAAACTCAACATCCAAAACAAAATTCTTCTATACAAAGCCATACTCAAACCTATCTGGTATCACGCACTACACCTATGGGGCTAAACAAAGACAACGTCTTTAAATATCTTCCAAAGATTTCAGTTTAGAGTGCTAAGACGATAATGGATGAACTATGATGCATAAATAATTCAACTTTTTACTATGACTTAAAGATTCCTTTTAGCAGAGAAGAAATCCATTGAGCCACGAAGTCATACAATGAACGTATCATTCACTATGAAAATAATCTAGTAAGGGAATTATTCAACAGTGGTCCAGCCACAAGGAGACTAGATAGAACCTGGCCCCAAGACCTACTTCCAAATTAAACTAAAATAGAATAAGGTGAGTCATCATTGGATGTCTCTCCTTCATGTCCAAAACCAGTAACACATTTACTTAATACCCTGTGATGATGTAGATTATAAATAAACATAGTAAAAAAAATAGATAGTATCTTATTATTTCGTCTTCAATACATTGTCATCTTATCTGATTAGAATCTTTTGCTTTCTTTGCTCTATGTTTGACAATTTTATATATCATCAATTTATCCTTCTTGGTATCAAGTTATTACTTAGTATTTCGATGTTTATAGACTTCTGCTTCAGCTTTTGCTACTACTGCTACTGTTTTCTTTTTGGAGACGTTATAGTTTTTAAGATCTGTGTCCAACTTATTTTCTTGACAATTTTACATTATGTTTTTTCTTTTTTTTTTTTTCTTGAACGTAGCTTGACCATCATAAAGTCTCTTTATTCTCAAACTTACTTCCTGAATTGTGATCTTTTGTGATCCTCTCCGATATTTTGGTTTTGTTTAGCTTCTTACTTTAATGCCCAGCACAAGCAACACTTATCTTATTGGCTTACAGTATCACTGACCACTACCTTACAGTGCTTAAGTTCACATATATTTTCTTTTCTTGTCAAGAAATGATTGGTTTTAGAATTTGCCCATTTTTGAATATGATAAGCTAGCTTTCTCTCTTTCGGCACAATGTGTTAACAATCTCCATATCTAATGTTACTGCTTATTCTAACATATTATCATCTTTAGCATCATTTCTAGTTCAAAAACTTGAACTTTCGGGTATTGCTTCATATCCCCTCTTGGATTGAGACACATTAAAAATCACCTTCTTTTATAATCTTATATACTAAAAGGCTAAGCCCTTTTCTTGTGCGCAATATTCCTCCTAAACGGTGATAGATAGGAGAATAATTTTTTCGAATAATTAAACAGATTGTTGAGTAGATTCCCCCTAAGGTTTAAAATTAAAAAAATTCGAACCGGTTTAAAAATGACGGCCATAAAATGAGTTTTTCCTATAGTAAAGTATAGGAATTCAATATTATACACAATGCAACAACGCGTCAATTCTCGAATGCTGGAATGCACCAACAAGTGTTTCCACTTAAGGAACAACGATAATGACCACTCAAAATTCAGGATCCTCCTGTCTCCGATTTTAATTTATGGGGTCTGTTTTACACTATCTGATGAGTTGGTATTTTTTTATTTTTATGTTTAGTTAGAAAGTATTCTGTTTCCAACAAGTGCAGCGTGTGTGAGGTGTTGTGATTGATATTTAGATATTTAGACTACGTTTTGAGTTTAATACTTGAAGAATTAAATAATGAGGTAAGCATTACTTTGTTTTTAATTTATTAGTTAGAAATATATTATTAATTTTGTTGGGAATAAGCGCAAATTTACTTTAAATTAGGTTTATTTTAAATAAATAAATAAAAAATAAACTTATTATAAAGTAAAATTGTGGCGTATTCTCAAAAAAGTGGAACAGTAGGCGGTAGTGTAGACTAGCGCGGAGCATCATACTGTTTTCTGTATTTTTTAAATTTAAATAATATTTAAATATAAATTTAGTTAGTTAGTTAGTTAGAGTTCTCAAACCGACTTCTTTTTCTTAAACGTGGCATTTTACAATCTAAAATATGCAAAAAAAAATCGGTTGCCTGTAAAGTCGGTTTTACGGGCGAAGATTTTACGTGACAACGTCTTTTTCTCGGTTGAATATTTATTGATATGAATATTATTAAATTGCACAATAGGAACAAGGAATTAAATGAAAATAAGAATTGCACAAATTTTAACTATAGAAATATATTTTGTTTACTAAAACATTGTACATGTAAACTTAAACTTAACTAATTTCTATTTGAGTGATTTTGTTGAGGATAGGACGATGATAGGAGAAATATGAAATGAAAGGAAGTGTTTCTGCTGTAATGTGTCTTGCGAAAGTCAAGTCGATGGTTGTTCCTTTTAACGTAGTTGACTTAGAAACGTTTGATACGCAATCAAGATTATACGTACATTTCATGAAATTTAGAAACGAGTTGTCTGACTTTACGTTTTTGTTAAAATCACCACACAGAAGAATCGGTATACTAGAATCAACTTGCACGAACGGTGGCACGTACTGGCTGTTGTGAACGTACGGACCGAGTCCTTGCCATAGTAACATTCCAATGTCTTGCATACTAGCTCCTGGATGATTTATTTTATATTATATTATTGATCTTATTATTTTCTACAAAATTTATTTGAAAATTTTTTCGATATATCAATTAGTTGCGGAGATATCGATCATTGAAGTTATTGTTTGCTACCAGTATTTTATATATTTATTTTTTTCAGTTATAAAAAATTACTATTTCCAATTGTGTCTACCAAGTATGGTCACATGTATTTGCCTACATATTAAATAATAATAAGTACAGATAATGTTATGTGACGTTCACTTCTGATTATATATATTTTAATATTTTTAATTTTAAAGAATCAATTTGAAAATCAAAACACTTATTCAGATCGAAGGTTCAAATTTTTGCTAAATAAATTTGAAATTAATTAAAATTTGTAAATGTAAATGGTAAAGTTGAAAATTAAAACATTTACTAAAATTGGAATTTGAAATTCTTGCTAAACACAGTTAAATTCTATCTCTGCGCGTGGTGATTGGTCGGTTTAGTTCGTTTGTTTGGTCGCCCTGTTTTGACAGGTTAGAAGTTATAATTTGTTATTTTAAATGTTTGACTAGAAATACGCGCTGTTTCTTCTCAATCGACTGAATTACGATTGATTGCAGAGTGATTTAAACTAATAATTTACTTAACACTATCAACATTTGTCAATAGTATGACATAACCTATAAACTCAGTTTCTCAACTTTTGTGTCAATCTAACAATTAATCAATCAATCATAGTTTACGATAATGAAATATTAGTGTACAATTATTTACCTTTATTGTTGTAGTTGTTGTAAATGACGAATCTAAGCACTCCACATTTTCACTACAGACACAGCTGACGATACTTTCAACGATTTTCAACTTTAGCGATTCAACGCACCTAATTCTCTAGTGCCGCGCGCAGCGGACCGATCATGTTTGAGTGGGAGAGAGACGCAAGGCATTCGCCGGTCCGGCGGGCCTCTCTCTCGTTCGGCGACTCACTGTAACAGACGTGAGCGGGCGTTACACTTTTTCTTAAATGACTCCGAGCCACAACCTAATTTAAGACGTTGTCACGTCAAAAAAGTTACTTCTGGGTTTACTTCCGTTTTTTATTTAAGAGGGGCGGAGTCTAACATTCATATTGTTTCCGTTTCCTAATGTAAATCTTCCTGAAAATCCTCGGTTTTTCTCAGGTAGCAGTAGCTTCCTACGTGGTTTCCTGACAATATTGCCAAAAATTATTGGTCGCATTGCCCTTAGAGTGATCCTTTCCCAAGTAAATTTTCTCCCTTTAACTTAGATGGTTGCATAGTACTGATAACGACTAAATAGTCTGAAATACATATTTATGGTGGTAAATTTTTATGCGGCCTTTATACCTTTAGTGTGATTTTTCCTTGTTGCGAGATATAAGATATGCCCATACTTTTTTACTGTTTACTTGCAATAACCATTTCTTATATATATATATATATATATATATATATATATATATATATATATATATATATTAAAGCTAGAGCTAATATAATACTATTACAAGAATTAATATTAAACTCAACAGTCTTCCGGGTTGAACCGCGTCGATTATGATTGCGCCGAGCTTTCGACATCATCTTTGATGTCTTTTTCAGGGCTTCCGAGGTCTCAGTCTCCCGAGCCCCTAGACACTACTACACTGATCACTAATCAGTGCACTACTGATACTGCCGACAAATTACAGAAATCCTTTGGAATTTCCCACTTCGGAAATCGTTCTCCAAATACAATTAATAAATTAAACAAATTTTGTTTTTTGTTACTTGGTGAAAAATTCTTGTAATAATTTAATTTTATCTAACTCATTTATATTAGCAATTCAGACATTATATTAAACATTTTAAAATAGACGAATTTAAAATGATATTGCCAATATTGCTGAAGTCAACTTTAACTGAGAATATCCGGCAGCAAAAATCATAGCATGTAATTAGTCTTTAAAAAGACAACCACACACACATATATATATATATATATATATATATATATATATATATATATATATATATATATATATATATATATATATATATATATATATATATATATATATATTACATATTCGTTATAAAATATATATGGTATATAGTTAGCAATTTTTCTGAAAAGAATGGTGTCTACATTTATTTCTTTATCGGTATTTTACTGGATGTCATTACAACAACGAATAGTAGTACGCTAACTCGGTCCCAGTTTAGCAATGAATTATTTTTGAAAGTTTCCTGTAAGATTACAAAAGTGTAAAGTGATATCATAAACAAGTCAAAACTTCTCCCTCACGTTTACGTTCATATTATGCCTTACATCTCTAAAAATTTATTGCCACCCTCTTTATATCCGTTTATATACTGCGTTAGTTTCGCTAAAGCAAATATGTCTTTCACAATAATATACCAATATTTTATTTATCTAAGAGAAATAAGACTCTATAGGTAAGATATATATATATATATATATATATATATATATATATACTGCATATATATACCGGAAGGAATCTGTCAAACCGTATTATTTCTCACAAAAGTGACTGTAGAATTAAAAAACCATCTTGTGCTTTAGCAGAGCATGTAATCGACAAAGACCATATTATGGATTTTGATAACACTAAAATTTTATGTAATGAAAGTAATAAATTCAAAAGGACTTTTTTAGAAATGGTTTGTATTAGCAGAAGTGATGATAATTTACACAAGATCAGAAATTCAAAATCTAAGCAAAATTTATAATTATATTATTTCTCTATAGTTTATTCATTAAAATATCACATTTTAATTTAATATTCGATATACTTGTTACATTGTTTAGACATCTATCAATGATGAATAAATCTTCTTTTTTTTACTAAATAAAAAAGAATTTTTTAAACAAAATTTTATTTTTTGGCAATATAGTTGTCAAAAATGAAAATTGTAAATTGGCATTCATGACATTGAGGCTTATTTGTAATTGTCGCTATTCTAACTTATTTATAAATTCAATTATTTTTGTTTAAAAAAGTTTTTCAAAATTACTAAATTTAGAGAAACATTCATTGGATATTTTTTAAAATAGTTTTTAAGGTGTTTAGCAGTTTAGATTTACTAACAAAACTAATTTTATTTGAAGCTCTTGATAAAGATTGTAAACACAATTAAAAGCTTGACATAAAGAATAGTTTACCAATAGCCCCTTTTATTGACTCCAACCCATAAAAAACATATATATATATATATATATATATATATATATATATATATATATATAAATTTATTAAAACAAATTTTTCATCGATAAAAATGTTCCATCGTCTCCCGCAATGTGTATTGTCACAATACGTTTTCATGAACCAGTATATATACATTTTCGTTAAAAGTTTTTCTGGCTAATTAAGAGGGTTGCCTAATTGAAATATATTTCAACGATAACGGTTTTTAACCATATTCTAAAAGTCCATTACCAGAAGACAAGACCCTATCAATGTATATTATGTAAGAGTTTATTCAGATTAAATTTTACAGCGTTTTTGAAGAGGTTCATGCCCTAATAAGGTGTGTAGACGTCCTTAATAAAAAGATTTACAACAAAAAATATTTCAAATGTTACTTAGTAATAGGTTGCTTCAAAATGACGCTGACAGATATGACACATTAAAATACACAGTTCACTTTTTTTGCAGTCTCCTTTCTTTCTCTTCCTTGTGTTTTATGGTTTCTGTCACAAAACCATTGATCAAGTCAAAGATTCTTTTGTTTTCAATTTCTTTATTCATTAGTTCATGTGGCTCGCCTACAGATGACCCCAAGCCCAGCTGCAGCAAGGTTCGCCCCACATTGTATGCAGGGCATACAAATAACACATTATGCACGTCATCTACCACTCCACACTCGGTACACAGATCGTCCTCGGTCTTCTTTATTCTATATGTATAAGACCGGAAAGATCCATGCCCATCATAAATTGGGTGAAGTAGTAGTTGACACGTCTGTGTTTACACTCATACCACCTTACTTAATCTGGGATAAAGGCCCTCGTCAAGGCAGCCTTGAGTCTGTTTCTCTTAACCATTAGTCCTGCCAGATTTTCAAACTCCTTTTTCTTTTTTGTGTTTCTGAACCTAAAGCTTCGTTGTCCCTTTGGTGTATCCGAACCCTTTCATTAGCCAGGATATGAATCGGTACAGCACCAGCCACTACTTGTAAGACAATGGTTGATACGGTCCTGTACGCGCTGCATACCCTGATCAATGGTTTCCTCTGCGTCCTAAGAAGCATGTCTGTATATTTCGCTTTGTTGAGGATCTCATGCCACACTGGGGCCCCATATAATAAGATGGAAATGATTGATTGTAGGGTAACTGATCTTTTCTTTTGTGTGACCAGGCGCCTCCTATATTCGGCATTACCGTATTAAGGGTCGAGGTCTTTTTTTTCGCCTTCCGACATGCTTCTTGTATGTAGTAATGTCATTTTCTCGTCTAGTATGATTCCTAAGTATTTTACGGTCTTTTTTAGGTCTTAGATCTGAGCCTCTGAACCGAAAATTTACGTTTTTTCTATCCCATGGTCCCCTTAAGATGATTACTTCTGTCTTTTCTACTGCAAGTTTTAGGTCATTTCTCTTTATCCATCTCGTAGTTTTTTCTATTGCTTCATTTACTTTGTTTATAATATTCCAATTTATATCTTACATAAGTAGGGCTAGGTCGTCTGCGTAAGCAATAGCCCTTACTCCTTGTGTCGTGTTTTCTTCTAGTACCCCGTTGTATAAAATCTTCCATAAAGTGGGACCCAGGACTGACCCTTGGGGTACTCTAGAAGTTATTTTCATCTTAGTTTTCTTCGATACGCATCCCGATAGTCCAGAAGCCATATTGGCCTATAATAGGATACTAAATCGGGGGTTTCCCAGGCTTTAGGACCAAAATCAGATTTGCTTTCTTTAGTTCCCTGGAAAACTCTTGCTTCCGCAGTAGATCGTTATTTATTTTTTTGATCAAACCTGGTTTCTCTGTTGTTGTTATCTTCACTTCCTCCGGTGGCAGTCCATCGGAGCCGGGAGTTTTCCCCGTCTTGATTTCTTGACCAGCGATCTTTATTTCTTCTTCTGTGAATTCCTCCGCCAGCGCAGGGGAGACCTTCAAGAAGGTTTGTTCTTCCTTGGTGGGGAAGAGGAGTTCCGCCGATTCCCGCCGCTGTTCCTCGTCTAGCTTGTATGGAGCGATCATCTTTAGTGACTTCATTGTTATTTTATATGCGTCGCTCCATATGTCGTCTTCTAAAGCATTTATTAAGTACGCATCTAAGCAGAATGTTGATTTTTTTTCTCTCTCCTGGGCGCAGTGTGCTGCCACAGACAGAGAGTAACCGGTAGCGCACTTTATTTGGTCTGACCATCGTATGACCGTCATATGAAAATACTAGGGCGAAAATACAAATCGGGCAGAAAGATTAGAAGATTTCTTCTAGAGAAGAAAGAGGAGTGAAACAAGGTTATAACCTGAGCTCTCTATATTTGACTTACCCATACACAAATTGAAACTTGAAAATTCATAGAAAATAACATACAACGGACTTATCTATCAAATAATGGAAAATTCGATTTGAAAATAGCTAATAAACAGCCGAAAGCTAACAAAATATATTATACGCTAAATAAAACAATATATGAAAAGAAGGAAATAAACAATAAAACTGAATTATTAATATATAAAGCAGGACGCGCACTGAATCGACAAGGCTCAACTCGACACCGTCTTCTCACCGGCTCATCTTCCCAGTTCGGCACAGTCGACTAACCGTGCATTTGCTCAGTACGTTTACGGCAGTCGAATAGTGCGGAATCAGTAACGTCCTTAAAAATAGATTTTTCATCAGATTCCGCAAAATATGTCATGATGGCGTTGGCATGTAATGAAATAGAAAAAAGAAAACTGGATTGTGGACACATCCAAACGCTTGATGCAGACTGTCGGCTATCGGCAATTTTTGCCTCTTTCAGTATATCGTGCCGTTGCCGGCCTAAGCCAACCGATCATATGTTAGTCGAGTGGAAGCAATGCGCGGATGCCTATTTAAATGTTTGTAGAGCAATACCATCAGCACATATCACACATTCAGAACGAACTGGTCAATAGATACGAAATGGATGTCGTCGCAATACAGGAAACAAAGCTCACGAATTACATCAATATCAAGTTTCCGGGCTACGACATATACAGGAACGATAACACAGGAAGATCGGGTGGCACAGCAATATTAATAAAAAAGGCATAAGTCATATCAGAATTCTAAAACCACAACTGAATACTATGCAAGCAACAGTAAGAATACAAATGAAGCAAGGAGAAATCAGAATTACCTCCGCCTACGTAAGACCTCAAGATCCACTGATCGAAGATGACTTAGACACGTTGCTAAACGACGAATCTCCAATTATAATAGGAGACCTAAACGCAAGATCCCCAAACTGGAACGAAAGAGCTACGAACAGTAATGGAAAACTACTAAATACATATTTAGAAAACAACGACGACGTTATGGCAATGGGCCCCACAGACCCGGCACACTACCCAGGAAACGGACTTCTTATACACATAGATATTGTAGTTGAAAGAAACCTAGGACTACAAACATAATTACAAACATTAAACGAAGGCACAACGGACCACAACCCCATCCTATTAGAACTAGGAACGTAGGAAGAAGAAAGCATAATCAAAAGACTAAAAAAGAAAACAAAGTGTACAAATTTCAAAAGATTAGTGAGCACTGGAATAAACATAAATGCAGTGATAGACAATCCACGAGAAATAGAAGACAGAGTCCTAGAGTTGGAAAATATTATCCAACAAGCACTCAGAAACACCACTACAGAAGAGGAAGTAGAAATCCACACGGGTCGATTTAAAGATATACCACAAGTAATAAAAGACTTGATACGGGAAAAAAACAGAGCAAAGCAGACAGCAAAAAGGACAAGAAACCAGGCAGATAGACTAAACAGAGAGGTCAAAACAGCACTGCAACAACACCGTAATGAAAGCTGGGAAAACCACATAAGAGATATGGATGAACAAGGACCAAATATGCAAAATATTTGGAGGCTTCAGAGAATACTTAGAAATGACAAAAAGCCAATCCCTCTATTACATGGAGAAAATGGAATAGTTTACACTACTGTGGAGAAAACTGAGGTATTGAGGAGCACTCTCGAGAGAGAGTTTACATTAAATTACCACCCAGACGAGGACATCGACTTCATAGAAGAAGTCAGAAACACAAAAAGAAAGACCTGAGAATATTAAGGAAATCATCCCTCCTACATCACCGGAGGAGATAAACGAGCTAATTAAAAATAGCTCGCCGAAAAAAGCACCTGGACTAGATCAGGGTTCTAAAGTACCTACCTTAGCGTGAGTGGATACGACTGCAAACCTAGCAAGCGACATTTTTGGGACAGCCAGCCTGACATGCGAAATGAAGCAGTTTATAATGCCATGAGACGGAAAAGATTTACTCTGATAATGCGGTTTATACACTGCGCAGATAACTCCAAAGTAGATGCTAATGACAAACTCTTTAAACTCCGACCGTTTGCAAATATTGTAAAAAATAATTTTCATAAACATTTTTTCCTATTGATCACCTGTCTTATGATGAATCAATGATTCGATACTTTGGCAAGCACGGGTGCAAGCAATTGATAAAAGCAAGGCCAATTAATTTTGATTTCAAGATGTGGGCGCTCAATTCCTACAATGGATATCTTCTAGATTTTGAATTTTACCAAGGTAAACAAAAAGATATACACATCACAGTTGAGGAAACCTTTGGAAAACCTACCACTCCGCTGTTAAAAATGTTGGAGCAGATACCACATAAAGAATTTCCATGTGGATAATCTTTTCACTAATATAAACGTATTTAACTACTTGAAACTAAAACAATATAATATTACGGGAACTTTTAGGGATAACAGAATTCCTAAAACTTGTCCACTACCGAGAAAAAATAAATTGAAAAATTTGGACCGTGGTAATTTTGCTTCATGTATCGACAGCGATCATGGTATTTTTTTCATAAAGTGGTAGACAATAACGTTGTGGCTGCTGCATCTACAGCTTATGGTGCTGCGCCTGTGATAACTGTGCGTAGATATAGCAGGAAAGAAAAAATATATGTGCAAATTCCAAGACCGCAAATCATTGCCAAATATAACAATAATATGGGAGGAACGGATTTAATGGACCAAAACATCTCTATATATAGAATCGGAATCCGTTCAAAGAAGTGGTGGTGCTGTATCTTCACATGGCTTATTGATGCAAGGTATTAGTAACAGCTGGATACTCTACAAGCACCACTACTCCAAGATTTCCCCATTAGATTTCAGAAGATGTATTGCTCAGTCATATCTTAAAAAATATACAAATGCTTCAAAGCATGGAGGAAGACCCAGTTCTTCAAAATTTAGTGTCTCGCTTAATAGAAACTCAAGCAATCTAAGGTACGATGGAAACAATCACCTTTTAATATTTATACCTACCAACAAAAGACGTCGCTGTGCAGGAGAGGGGTGTAGAAGTAGTACTTGAACAATGTGTAGCAAATGTGATGTCGGTATGTTATTGACTGCAATTATACTTTTCAGTTGAAGCTGTTATAATATAAATTTCATTGTGTTTCATTAGAATATATTTTATTTTAGTTACGGTACCGTAATGACCTAGCGTTACATTTATGTAACACATATTTTTTGTTAGTTAATAAGTTTTTGGGTTAAAAAATTGTCACAAATTTGCCACCCAAAATTCAGAACACGGGTTTTGAATTTGCCGCTAAATGTTTTTTAGAACCTCTCTCCCAACTATTTCTGGGACTTACCTTATTAGAGAACTATGTACATATTTGATTAAATGAGCACCACAATTGTATCGTAAATATAGTAACTCAGAAATTGAACCATATTCCCTAGAATATTTCCTAAATTAAAAAAAATATATATCTTAGAGCAAAGGTTATAAATAAGATCTAGGTAAATAAGAGGAAGATCTACAAAGTACTAATGTAGCTATAATATGTTAATATGTAATATAGTAATATGTTACTATATACTAATAATAATAACCTGTGAGAGTTTTGTATACTGTGGGAGTTTTTTGTCAGTTCTTCTATCAGGTGTGGCCCTCTGAATGAAGAGTGCCTTCTGAGTATTCTTAGCACCAATACTCAGAGGGTAGCAGGAATACGTGCTGTAGTGCTGTAGAACAAAAACTGATACTTGGCAGTATGTAGGTATAAAATGAAAATGTAGTATAGTAATTTATGTTTAATGTTGCTGCCTGGAGATCGCTATGGCACGTCTGGAGTCAGCGCTGGATGTGACAGCATGCGGGATGTCGGTAACAGAAGACGGGCCCCTGTCATCCAATCAGCTACAGCCCATCAATAACAACAACTACAAGTGATCCAAATAAACACAAGAGCTCGACTCGCTGAAGGTGTTGTGCTGAAATATCAGCCGGCGCTCATTCAAGCGGGAAGACCGAGGCAGCACATGAAATGGACTGTGACCATTAATGAAAATATTTTGCGCTTTTATTATAAGGTGAGAAACCATGGTCAAGAAACGACCTGCTATCGACAAAATCTATATGCTGAATTTTGCAAAGAATACCCAAAAATGCAAGTATCTGAACAACGAATAGCAGATCAGTACCGGGTAATTATCAGAAACAATCCCAGTCCAGAGGCTAGACGAAATATCATTAAAAGCGAAGTTGAACGGGAAATTCATAATTAATAGGTAGTTGAAAATCAAGTCCCTAATAAAATACATGAGCAGAGTCCTGAGAACGTCATACAAGAAAATCAACCTTGTAATACACAGCAGGACGACAAATGGCCCTTAATAGGCTGGACGAGGACTTATGGATATAAGTGAGCAAGTAGAAGATCAGATTACTAATTTAAACTTATTTTCAGATGCAGGCGGAGACATCTACTCTACATCGCGCGATTTGTATAGTAGATGACACAACACCGATCAAATTGAGAGAACCAGAAATACGCATAAACCATCTTACTAAGGACGAAAATATGCGCACCTGAATGGGTAAAGCTCTGCACGGATGACATACCAATATTGCGTCGAACTATTGGTTAACATCAGTAAAGATGTTTCCTGAAACAGAAGGTGCATTACTCGCCATTCAGATTCAGGTTATACCAACAAAAAATTACCTATAATATATCGTCAAAGACCCTCAAGTCCAAAACGACAAATTCTGATATGAATGTCAAGCCCAAGAAACCATCCAATATCTTACCGGGGCTGCCAAGCTTTTGCTGCAACTGAATATAAGGAACGGCATGGTTCAGTACGAAAAATACTTCACCAAGGGATGGCTATGAAACTAGGACTTCTCCAAATAAACCGTCTCCCATATTATCAATACGTTCCAGAGAGTATGCTTGATAATGACAATTTACAGCTATACTGAGACCGCACTGTGACCACAGACCAAACGGTAGCAAACAATGAGAATGGAAAGTACTCAGACAATACCTATTATCTTTTCTACTACTGGAGTAATTCCGAAGAATCTAGAAATCATAAAAAAGCTGGCTCTTAATAAACATCTCTATAAGACCATGTAGAGAGCTGTACTACTCTCGACGTCTAGATGCGTGCTAAAATTTTTGAAGGATACTCCCTCGAATCAAGTCATCTAGGGTCGATAACACGGAAAGAGTCCCACCAGAGCTCAATCCTTTTAATACCGTAGGTGTCTGGGATAAGTGAATTTTCCGCTTAGAGAGAGTGTCAGCCGTATAGCTAAATCTAAATTATAATAATGTAACTATATACTAATGTATTTTTCATGATTTTAGTTCTTATTAACAAAAGATTTGTTTTAATTAAAAAAGAGGTTGTACTTTCTTGATTTCTTCCTCAAATGCTAAGTTTAATTTTATCTCCTTAATGTAATTACATACCTGAGTGTAATAAACTGGTGCGCTAGTTTTCTCCAAGAGTTTGTTTATCTTAAAAAGGCTTTAAATATATTGACCCAAAAAATATGTATTTTGTATAGAGTTTTTAAAGTAAATGGTGCAGAGAAAATACGAAAAGGCGTATGTCTAAAAAGGCAGTAAATTTAAAAAGAACAAATTAGCTTTGAGAACAAAGTGAATAAATGAAAGCATGTTTTCAGAAGCCAGAATTTAAAAATCAAATAAAAAGGAATTACTGAATACAGAAAACATAAATAATAAATTTAGTGAATGTGATTAAAAAGCGTACTAGTAGTGACATCTAGAAAACTGCGCTGCTGTGAGTCCCAAAGGAAATTATAAAATACGTATCTACATCTCTTCTTCTTCTGTAACATAGACACCAGATAAAATTAGGGATATGTTTTATGTGTGTTTGCTTAAAATTAATCTGCATTCATAATTCTCGCAGGTTGCCAAGTGTGCGAGAGGTAGGCTTTATTTCCGACATGCCGGTGAGACGGAGGGCTTGTTTGCCCTTTGATTTTGCGCTAAATTTATTTCAACCCCTCTTACTTTGAGGTTTTCTCAGATTTATAACTCTCTTCGATAAAATTCGCATATTTAGGAACTATTGATTATGGATTTACGTAGGTAATAAAAATTATTTTTCCTTACAGAAGAAACAAGAGGAGAACATAAGAAAAGTATTCAAGGAAAATACTTGTCTACTGATATTGTATAAAAAACAAAATAGTAATATATGAACTAATATGTTTGTAATTAATAATTAGTTAATTTCTGAAGCAAATTATACATAGTGTTGCATAGAAAAAGTCCATTGACGAAAAAGATGTAGTTCGAGAACATTCAAGATGACATCGAAAATTCATGAAATGTCTAGTGAAGTTTAGAATGTCAGAAAATATATATAAATAGATGTTCTTGACAGGTAGTAAGAGTAGCATTTTGAGTTTTGAAGTTTATAGTTGTCAGTGTATCAAAGTATTGTAATATTGTTGATGTTTAATAAAGGTATTTTCAAGAAGTGTATCAACACTATCAACAGTCTATGTTTCCCAAATTTCAACAGATTGAAAATATCCAAATAACTGAATTTTACTGAGTGAAATAAAACTAGTAGATAATAGTCTAGATATAAAAAATATTGGTTGTCAAAATAGTCACTTAAAAATGTCGGTACGAGACATATTGGTTATTCTCTTTTGGCATACCTTAATCTTAGATAGAAAGATCAGACTTAAGTTTTGGTGGAGTTAAGCTTTAACGAGTTTCTGTCGTAGTAAATTTTAAGGTCTCGAAATGCTTCCTCGAGATTGGTTTTGACCCACTTCGAAGGTCCTGTCCTGTACGGCCAAAGCAAGGTTATCAGTATATAGAAAGAGCTCAGCAGTTTTAATGATTGGTTGATATGTAGTGTACACGTTAAACATCATGAGTGATAGCACCCCACCCTGACCTAAGCCATTCTTCTGGTTCCGCCATCAGCTTTTCTTCCCCTCAAAAGAAACATAAAATCTTCTGTTTTCAAGCAAAGTTTTTATAAAGCTTGTGAATTGTTTATCTGTTAATGCTCTGACGTTTTCAAGAAGTAATGTATGGTTGACGGTGTCATACGCTGCGGTTAAGTCTACGAGTTAGCCCTGTTCTATGTGTTCAGTGAGATGTAGGACTTAGCTAATGCAGTTCTACTTGGTCTGAACCCAGCCTGTGTGATATTGTGTACTCTGACAAGTGTACTTGTGTTAAGGTCTCTAGTTAAAAATTTGATGTTTATTCTTAAAATATTATAAGCGCACTATTTAATAAGATATTCTTCATTACGATTTATTGTGTCTTTTTTAAATCGTCGTTTTATATAAAAGATGCTGTTATTTCATACTTCTGTTTTACTTCCCGATTTACTTACGTCTGGAACGTCAACAGATATAATATGGGGGTTACTGTTTTTTATAGTTAACATCTCGTATATCGAGTTTGTGGGTAACGTAATTTCGGTAAGTATCTCTTGATCTCTTTTTGTCCACAATTTAATATTCCAGCATGCTAATCGTAATTCGGTATTCTTTTTCGTAATTCTTTTCCATGTCAAGGTCATCTTTAAATGTTTTTATCCTTTATCAGAGGCTTTGTTATTGATTCTATCTTCTTCTCCATGTGCCATCTCCTCTAAGAAGGTTGACAACTATCATGGCAATTCGCACTTTCAATACCGCTGCTCTAAAGAGGTCAGCAGAAGTGCAGTTAAACCAAGCTCTCAAATTGTTTAACCAGGAGATGCGTCTTCTTCCGCGACTCCTTCTACCCTGTATTCTTCCTTGCATTATTAATTGCAACAAGTTATAATACTCGCCCCTCATGACATGTCCCAGATATTGCAGTTTTCTTATTTTAATTGTATTTAAAACCTCTTTATCGTTTTCCATTCTTCTCAACACCTCGACATTCGTGACTCTATCCACCTAACTTATTCTTACTATCCTTCTGTAGGCCCATAACTCGAAGGCTTCTAATCTGTCCGAAACATCTTTCTTTAATGTCCAAGCCTCCAACCCATAAAATAATACGGAGAACACGTAGCATCTCAGAAGTCTTATCTTTAAAGAAATTGAATATTAAGTAAATTTTTCAATATACCAATATCCAATTATTATAAGTTGATTTATACTAATCTCCAATCATAATATAATTTTAATTTCTTCCAATATTCTTCTAATATACTTTTTTAATCTTCAATAATTATTTGTGTATAATTATAAATGTGCATAATTTTTAATCTTCATTTAACTTACTATATTAAACAATTGGACTATTTGTAACTGATTGACTGTCTTGAAAATTCTGAACAATTGACTTCACTAACTAAATGAGTCTATCTTCTACTAACTTTCATAATAAACTCGACATCTTGAATCCAAATCACGGGTATTTATATCTTTTCGGATGTTCCAGAACCATCTGGTAAGAAATCATGTTCCATTTGTTCTATTACTTCTATATGGATGTTCTCGAAAAAAGTATATGTTCGTTCCACCGACATAATCATTATTCCAGAATGTTCCAACATAAACAAAGGTCAAATTCTGCATTCTGGAGAATTCGTTAATGTTCTATTGATAATTTTGTTTACATTTAGGCTTTTCAGATCAGAATAAACATTTAAATCATTAAATATATATAAATTAAACATTTTAAACTAAAATTATTATTATAACCCCACTTAAATTCGTAAATATTCTTAAACGTCACTTCAGAGTATGTATATCTGGTTGCCTAGTCACATGGCTCACTTAAATATATCTACAACATCATAATTACTAAAACAAATACTTTTAATATGCTAATTTCTTAAAAATGCCCTCACATAAATATATTTTTATTAAATTCTTTAGTATATAACTTCTTAAAATAACCAAATACTTGTTATATCTAAAATTATCTAGTATATAACTTATAAACTATTTTCTATAAACCCCAATCGTATCAATATATATATATATATATATATATATATATATATATATATATATATATATATATGCAATCGATTTTGAGAAGGCTTTTCTAGCGTCAAGCTATCGTGCTCTAAGCTATCGTCAGCTGGATCAGACGATAAAGATTTACGAATAATCACAAAGCTATAGTGGCATCAAGTGGCAAGAATAAAAGTTGAACACGAACTATTAAATGAAATAAATAAAAAAAGAGCAATGAGACAAGGCTCAACTTGTATTCAGAGGGAATATTTAAGGAGGCCTTAATGGAGACAAAAGAAGGTATTATTGAAAATGGTGTAAAAGTGAACAATTTTAGATATTCTGCCGATACCTTAGTGCTGGCTAATTGCGGAGAAGAACTTCAAAATCGAATGGGATACAAACTAAAATAAACCTGGGATCAGTATAAATTAAAACTCAACGTTAAGAACTAAATATATCTTCTTCTTCCTCTTTATAAGCAATTCTGATTGTTCCTTGGCGGATTAATACCTCTATAGAAGATTGTCACTCCATCTTTTGCACGGTCGTCCGATATTTCTTCTGCCGATTGGTGACGTATCTCTTGCTATTTTGACAAGAGTCTCCTCCATTCTGCTTGGGTGGTTATTTCATTCTTTTTTTCTATTTTCTGTCCATTCATTTATTCACTATACGTTACATTTTCTTCTGTTTTCACTTCTTTTTCGATCTCTTAGCGTGTTTCCTGTAATTCTCTGTAATTAACTAATTTGTAATATCACATTATTCTTAACTTCTTAACCTTTTATGGTTTCAATGTGTATAATTGAAACATTGTGAAACATATCGTGTAATATTTTATTAATTAGAGTCCATTCACCTGCAAACCTACACTTAATAAATTGTCGAATATTTTCCAATTGAACTTCCTAAGTGCTGCAATAACGGCCTAGATTAAATTGTATTGTAAGCTTATAGTTTAAAGTTTGTTAGTATGATAGAAGCATCAACCTCTGTGCTAAGGTATACATTATTTGTGAAATTATAAATTGGGAATTTGAGCTAATTTGAGCGCAGTCTATTGTAGAAACTTTCCTAACCAACAACTAGGGTGTAATTATTAGTAGCTGTCAATAAAACCATAATGTTGACTCCACAACTTTAACGTTTTATTGTATTATCATCATCGATCGAGAAGAATCGGACAAAGGAGCATTAAAAAACAATTTGATCCTGATATTTACATCTAATCTGTCCAGGTATCTTTAAAAAAATTTATGACACTGAGATATTAACAACTGCTTGGTTTCGACTGATTGGAAGTTGACATTTTTCACAATACCAGCAGAACATCGTGCAAAGGCATGCAGTGACTATCGGAAAGTAGAATTTAGATACAGACCTATAAATTAAAATGTATATATATATATATATATATATATATATATATATATATATATATATATATATATACATTTTAATTTATAGGTCTGTATCTAAATCCTACTTTCCGATAGTCACTGCATATATATATATATATATATATATATATATATATATATATATATATATATATATATATATATATATATATATATGCAATCGATTTTGTGAAGGCTTTTCTATCGTCAAGCAAATATATGATAAACAAAATTAAATACAGAATGACGGTATAAAAGTCGGAGATTCTGGGCTGGACAGTAGAGAAACCTATATATCTAGACAGTAATATCAATGAGACTGAGATCCAACCGTAAAAATTAAAAGCCGAATAGGACAAGGTCGAGCTGCTTTTGTAAAAATGAGGAACGTGCTTTACAACTACGATCTTAGTATTGATCTTGGCATTAAAGTGAAATACTACTAAATATTTTCAGTACTACTGTATGGAAAGGAAGTGTGGACTCTAAGTAAGGCTATTCTTAAACGCTTCGAAACATTTAAGATGTGTGCATACAGATGACTACTAAGTATAAGCTAGGTCGACAGAGGTAGAAATGAGGAGGTCCTGAGACAGCTGAACTAAACAACACAAAAGGTCAATATCATAGAGAGACGCAAGCTGGAATACTTCGGTCACATTATGAGATACCCTAAAAAATATGAACTTTTGCATCTGACCATTTAGGAAAAAATTCAAGATAAACGTGGTCCTGTTAGAAGAAGAACGCTGAAATAAGACAATGGTGCGGAAAATCGACTACACCATTATTTATAACTGCTGTTACTAAAGTCACGATAGCGAATATGGTAACCAACATGAAACCAACAAAGAACAGCAAAATAGTCAAAAACGTAAACCTAACGCGAGAAACCAACTAGTAAATGATATCAAAACTGAACATCAGTATCGAAAGAGCTAGGGCGGAAGGATAAACAGAACAGGTTACAGCTTAGTACAAAAAAAAATAAGAAGAAACATAACAATATGTCGTTAAACAATAAGCTATAATACAAACTAAAAGTTAAGATTCTCTTATATATAATACCTCTTTGAATTTTAGTATATTTGTTTCAATATATAGTGAAATAAACTCTCCAATTAAATTTACTAGAATGTTTGTTTATTTTAAGAGTTATAGTTTGCAATTATTGAAAAAAAAATGAATAATAAAGAACTATTTTACAGTTCTTGGTTTATTCTCAATGGCTATTTAAAACATTGTTTTATTATTAAAATAAATTTTCATCGGGTATTGGTTGGCTTTATAAAGTACATATAACGAAGTCTCACCAATCTGAAATTTCGTGCTGCTCAAAAATTAATAAAGCATCAAACTGACTAACAGTATATTCCAAGCAAAGATTAAATAAAAGAGTCATTCTATCCGAGAATTAGAACCCTAATATTCAAAACAACGCTGTCGTCGCGTCTTAATACGAACAGTCTAAATCCCTGTGATGCTCCTTGGTCCCTATGCTCTTTTTCCGATTCGCTCTTTATGTCCCTATCTTTGTCTGTGATTAAAAATTTAAATTTAATTAGGTTCCTTGGCGACTGACTTGATTTTATATGGTGTGGCACTTGGGATTTATTTTCTACTATTTACAGAACAATTTCCCTAAATGACGTCATTTGTTTTCTAATCGTTTTATAAGATTAGCAGCTACTGACTGCATCGAAATAAATCAAAATTATATATATATATATATATATATATATATATATATATATATATATATATATATATATATATGAGAAAGAAAAAAGAAGTACTTGTGACTCGTTTGGAAAAAATATATAAATATGTTTTGGATAGGTTGGAGTCAATAAAAGGGGCTGTTATGTAACTATTTTTCATGTGCAGCTTTCAATTGTGTTTACAATTGTTTTCAATTTTAAATACAAAATATCTTATAAAGTGGAACTAGCAAATAAAAAATATTAACTCACCAAATAAAATTAGTTTGGTTAGTAAACTTATCCTGCTAAACATATTTCAAAAACACTATTTTAAAAATTAGCTTATCTAATAAACGTTTCTCTTAAATGTTGTAACATAATTTTAAAAAACTTTTTTAAAACAAAAAACAATTAAATTTATAAACAAGTTAGAATAGCGACCAATTACAAATAAGCCTCAATGTCATGAATGCCAACTTACAATTTTCATTTTTGACAATTAAGTATATTGCCAAAAAATAAAATTTTGTTAAATATTCTTATTTATTTAATAATAAAAAAGAAGATTTATTTATCATTGATAGATGCCTGAAAAAAATATAACAAATATATGGAAAATTAAATTAAAATGTGATATTTTACTGGTTTTATAAATAAACTATAGAGAAATAATATAATTATAAATTTTGCTTAGATTTTGAATTTCCAATCTTTTGTTTTAATTATTATCACTTCTGCTAATACAAACCATTTCTAAAAAAGTCCATTTGAATTTATTACCTTCATTGCACAAAATTTTAATGTTAATAAAATCCATAATATGGTATTTGTCGATTACATGCTCTACTAAAGCACAAGATGGTTTTTTTTAATTCTACAATCATTTTTGTGGGAAATAATACGATTTGACAGATTTCTTCCGGTCTCACCAAAATACACAGCTTCAAACTGAGTACAACCAATGCTGTATACTACATTTGTTTTATCAAATTTGTCTATGATATTTGTCTAGGATATTTAATTTTAGAATATAAAGATGAAATAGTTTTGATGTTCTTTGTTGCTATTTTTAAATTGTCAATGACCTTTGGTGTTTGTAATAATTTAGGTGTTAATGATGGTATAAAAGGTAATAAATGATAATAGATGTTCTGATTGTTGGGTACAATGTTCTGAGATTTAGCAAAAAAATGGTGTTGTTATTTATATTACCATACTAGAAAAAAGCATCCTATGTAGCATATCTGGGGGATAAGTTCTGGAGTTCTCAATTAAAATATTTTTTAACAAGAGGTAAAAGAAATAAATTAGACTTACTCACAATCAATTTAATTTTACTACCCAAGACGACCGGTTTCGCTTTCTAAAATTTACAAAACATCATCAGGTCAGTGGTACAAAGTAAATTAAATGCTGAAATTAAAAAAGCCCATATTAGGATGCTGTCTTATAAGGATACAGATTAAAAAAGTTATAGTAATTATGCCAATATGACATGTCTGTGTTTATTAATATGCATAAAATTGCTTTAGCAGACAAAGTAACAACCCACAAATTGGTAAGAAAAAAAATCTGTTGAATTTAATAAATTAGAAATACTACTTACATTCCGGTACAAGAGTTTTTATATAGTGATTGGTGACACATAGTTCAAACTATGCCGTATTGCTGATATCGTCTGACTCTGCGCTGTAGGATACGTCTCACTACTTAAAAACTTAAAAACTGCGCGAACACTACCGAACACTTGATCATTCACTTCTGTTTCAAGCTTTTCGTAGCTAGATAATGTGATGCCTAAATATTTAAACTCCATCACTTTTTTTTTTATCTGACCTTCCAGCTCCAATTTACATCTCAGTAAATTTGTTATTATAACAATGCATTTTGTCTTTTTTGGGGAAATTATCATGTTAAATTTTCTGGAGGTTATATTAAATTGGTGCAGCATACGTTGTAAATCATTTTCACTTTGGAGAGTAGTATTGCATAGCAGATTATTTTAAGTCCTTTTTCTCTCATTTGGTATACCTACTTTTTTATTTCTTACTTTTTTTATTATTTTATCCATAATCGGGATGAACACTAAAGGACTCAGGGAATCTCCCTGTCTTATCCCATTGCCAACTTTAATAGGCCAGTCACATTTTCTTCTACTTTTACCTTTATTTTGTTGTTTTGGTAGATATTTTCTATCGTTTTAATTATTCCTAGAGATATCTCTCTTGCGTACAATAGGTCGATAACGTCCTTTAATTTGACCCAGTCAAATGCTTTCTCATGGTCCACGAACATAGATATGCGGGTTTGTTGTATTCTAATTATTTCTCTTGCATTTACCTCATTATAAATATAACGTCGGTGCTAAATCTTCCCGACCTAAAACCTTGTTGTTTTTCTGCTAGTATTATAATTTCATTCGGTTTAATTATTATCACTTTGGTTGTTAATTTCAGTACTGTGTTTAATAAATTATTTCTTTGTAATTTTCCGGGTCCGATTTGTCTCCTTTTCTGAAGAAAGATTTTAGTATGCTTCATCTCCATTCATGAGAAATTCTGTTTTGTTCGATTATTTTTCGGACTAGTTTTAATAGTTGTTTAGCAGATCTGGTCCTCCGTAGTTTAGGAATTCCTTTGGTATTCTGTCCTCACCTAGTGATTTTCTGTTTTTTAATATTTTCTTAATGCTTCCTTTATCTCTTTGTCCTTTTTTTTATTTGTCGTCACCTCTGGTGTTGGTGGTTCACCATCGTCACCTTTAGCAAACAGGGATCGAAAATAATATACTCATATCTCCTTCTGAATGTGTTTTGTTTTTATTAGTTCGTTTATCTCTTTTTTTATCCTCTCATCATTCTCCATATTGCTTGTTGTGTTCCGTACAAGTCGTGTTCCACCTTCTTTGACAAGCTCTGTCAGTATTCCCTTTTTGTCTAACTAAAGTATTCGTTTCACTTCTGATTCGTTTATAGAAGTTGTATGTCTGTTGTGTTTGTGTCTGTATTGTAAAAAGGCTTTCTTCTTTTCTTCACATTTTGTCTTTACTTTTTCTCTAAACCATAGAGTTTTCCTTTTTGATATGTGACTGTGCGTTACTTTCCTCTCTCTAATTATGATGCTGCATTAATTTTGTTATTTTTGAGCTTTTCCCAGCTTTTCTCGATGTTATCATTTTTTAGTATTTCATTCCCAGCGATCTTCTCTGATATTTTATTTCTGTATAAGTATTCCGTAGATTTCGTATTGAGTCCTTCGATTCTGATTTTTGTTTGTGTTGGGGCGGTTCTCTACGGTATGAAGTATTACATGATGGTTCTTATTTTACATAATACTAGGCTATGGTCGCTACCTACATCTGCTGAGTTCAGGCATCTTGCATCGATTATTTTTGATGGATGTATACCTTTGTTGATTATAACATAATCTATCATAGATCTTTGTCCACAGGTCTTATTGAATGCATATTTGTGTTGGTTTCTGTGGTCAAAAAATGTGTTGTTTACTCGTATTTGATCTGAGTGATAGACTAATTTGTAACGATTTTTTCTATAGCTTCGCTTATTATGATTCCCATACCATTTCAGTGATGTTTCTGGTTTTTACCTGGGTAATATATTATTTTATTTTCAATGTTAATTTTTCCTGAATCAGGCCATCTCATCTTGCTTATTCCGAGGATATCAGTATTTAACCTAATCATTTCTTGGATCGTTTTGTGGATTTTGCCTAAATCGAACATGCTTTTAATATTCCAGGTGCCGATCTGGATAATAGTTTATTTATTTTTTGGTTTTTCTACTTTTAGGTTGGTCCTAGCTCTCTTCGCGGAGATTCTTAGCAACCCTTTACTTAGGAGATAGTGTAGTAGTTTCCCTTGCTTTCTATATCGCAGTTTTATAGCCGCTTGAATCGATATTTGATTTTAGCCTGTAAATGTGTGATCTCAAACGTTTGAGGATTATTTTCCTCTTACCTTGAATTACTAATGACATAGCTGCTGCTTTATGTCATATCCTCAGTTGATCCACGGGTGCTTATTTGGTTAGACCTTATTCACACCTATCCTACATACCTGTAGAACATTTCCCTATCAGCCAGTGGGACACGCCGTTTCGTAGTTGAGGACCCCCACTCCCGTCTGTCTTCTGCAAAGTACAGGAGTGCCCATACTTAATTCAAAACACCTCCTCTGGCTCTGGGCAATCTGGGACCGACCGGCCAAAGTTTTTTATTTGTCTTGCTCATGCTGTACAAGGTCAGATGTTTGGTTCGCGATATATATCTAACTATCCACAATTTTTTCAATTCACGCATGTTTATTTCTTTATTGAAGTATTTAAGAACGCACCTCAAAAATATTAACAATATCATTTTAAAGTTATCTACTTTAAAATGTCCAATATATTTCTAAATTGCCAAAATGAATGGGGCAGACTATTCAATTATTTGGAGAAAAGTTATTATTTTTCGTATTATCAAGTAACAAAATAAAAGAATTTGCTTATTTTGTATTTTGAGAACGATTTCTGAGAAACTTTCCAAGAACGAGAAGTGAAAATCGAAACGTTAAAGGTATTTAAATTGAAATTGTGGTTCATTTGCATTAAAAATAGTAAATAATATTAAAATGCTACAAGAAAATATTTTCAAAACAATAAGGATTGGGCACTTTAAGTGATTTATTCATTTTATTTCTTTTATGGATGTGATACCTGTTGATATTCTTCTGCTTTATTTTGTTTTTATGCGTTTAGTAATTAAAAACTGACTAATCTCAGCTCGTCAATAACAAAACGTGAGACAAGCAACCCGCTGATTGTCATAGAAAAGCATAATGTGAAAGCGAATTATCACTTGAGATAGCAGGTGCTAAAGGCACAGTCTAATCAATCATCATTATGATCTACACATTGAGAGCGCCATCGCCAGGTTTAAAAAGGAATGAGATGAATTTGGAACCAAAGTTAATTATAGCTCAGTTGTAACTCTTTGTTACCTACGTTCACGACGATTACTATTGTTTTCAACCATTAATCATTTAGAATTTTGCTGACCTCAAATTATTTCATTAAGTATACGATCTGGATCATTCTTCTAAGAAAAGATTTTATTTAATGTGTATATATACATATAGGTATATATAGTGACAGCCTACCTAAAGGCATAATATTAACTTTTACGAGGGTCACCTTACCAACTATATTTTTTGTATAAATGATTTACAGTTAAAGCATTAAATAAAAAATATTTTGAGATAACGAGAACTTTTGATATACTCATTTTGTTAAAAGGGTAGCGTCTATGATGTTTTCAACATATACATAGTGTTTCACTTTAAAAGTTCTGTTTTAAAATACATAAATCTGTTCAAAAACTACTTATTAGAGAATTTATTTAAGTTATTGCTATAATCATTTGTACTACAAAAATATTTAAATATACTCAGTGACATTAGAAGTGTTACACCCAGAAGGAATAATTTCTTGAACTTAATTTTTTGGCAACAGAATGACTATATTTAAAACATGCTATGATAACAATACCAATGTTTTATCTTTTCTACTTTTTGTAAAAAAAAGGTTTATCTTTAAATTTTTTTGTGAAGAAACCAATTTGTAAAAACCGGTTCGTATAGAAATTTTTAGTTAATATTCCTCAGTCTAATTGTATTCAGTGTAATAAAATGCCTCGAAGTCGAAGACAGTAAAATTACCACCATGTTAGCGATTTTGACAGGCGAGAATTATTGCGTATAGAGATATGGGTTTGTCGAATCGCGAAATTGGCCGTCGCGTTAATTGTACGGCAATGATGGTTATGTGTGTCTGTCGTGTGTGGACAAACGAAGGTAGAGGAACACAAATAAGATCAACTGGTCCACCGAGGCGTACCACAGAGCGTCAAGATAGGCGCTATAGATTACTGGCTCTGCGAGACCGTTTTGCTACTACGCGTCACATTGCTGACCAATGGTTTTAAGTAGTAGGTAGACCTACTAGTAGTAGTAGTGTTAGTATGCGTAGACCATACCGTCATATTCGAGCCTTTGGACTGGTTTAATTCCGCCCACGACTAGTGGTTCCTTTGAATGGGGACCACTGTCATCAACGTTTGAATTGGTGCAGAGAATGACAGCATTGGATGCCAGAATGGCGTAATGTAGCATTCAGCGATGAATCACGATTCTGTTTAGGAATGCATGATGGTCGTAGGATGGTAAGACGCCACCGTAGAGAACGACGGGATATCAGGTTTGCTGTTGATAGGCATGTACAAAGAACAGTTGGAGTAATGGTTTGGGGGGCTATTGTCCATGGTAGCCCATTACTACCTGTGTTTATTCGAGGCAATATGACAGCTGCGTGTTGTGTTGATGACATCTTACAAACCACTTTACTGCCTTATCTCGGCGGCCGTCGAGACGTCCTTTTGCAGCAAGACAACGCGCATCCCCATATTGCCCGTCAAACTATGGATTTTCTCCAAGAAGCTGGAGTTAATATTTTGTTGTGGCCGCCCCGTGCTCCGGATTTGAATCCTATTAAACATGTATGGGATATGATGGGAAGGAGACTGTCCACTTTGTACCATCTTCCACAGACTCTGGCACAGTTAATACATGAAGTTCAAGTTGCTTGGAACAAGGAGCCACAGGCAGACATCGATCATCTCATTTTGTCAATGCCTAGATGTATACAGGAGTGTATTCAGCTACGGGGTCGCCAAAAACATTATTAATCTTTTTTGATTACTTGTTATTAAAAATGCTTGACAACTTTATCGTTTCATTCTTGATGTAAATCTATCATGTTGTCAAAAAACTGAGTTCAAGAAATTATTCCTTCTGGGTGTAACACTTCTAATGTCACTGAGTATATTTATTATCATCATCATTGGTGCTTCAGCCCTATAAAAGAGCCTCGAACTTCTTAAGTCTATTACGCCAGTCAGTTCTATCCATTGCCAACTGTTGCCAGTTTGCTGCGCCTATTTGTCTACCATCCTCATCTACACCATCCCTCCATCTGAGTTTTGGTCTACCCCTACTTCTACTTCCCACAGGTTGTGACATAAGGATTCTTCTAGGAGTGTTGTTCTGCTGTGATCTTGCTAGATGTCCTGCCCATCTTAGTCTTCCTATTTTTGTAAAGGATACTACGTCTTTACCACCAAATATATGTTTATATCTGTGATATATCTCGTAAAGTATATTTATATATGAGTATTTTTGTAAATAAAGATGAATCATTAGAGAAACTTATGATTGGAGGAGACCATTTTCGTTTCACACACTATGGTTACTAGTATATCTGCCTTGCTATGTGTGTAACCTATCAAAATGATTTGAAGTAATTTTTTTCTATTATCAAGTTCTGAAACTACATTCTTGTGTCATGGATAATTTAAATATTATGTTTATATGGGATTAAGTCACAATTATTAGTTTAATTAAAAATAACATTTTTAACTAACTAGTGTTTGACGTTATCGACTTCCACTAATCAAATTCACCATAGAACAAGAAAACAATTGTTCACTTTCTTTTCTGGAGTTACTAATCACAAAAGAAGACACATGATATGCAACGAAAGTCTAGAGAAAACCAACCCACACCAATAGATAATTAAATTACTATTCCAAGTAAACATTAAAAAATGAATTATCATGCTCTGCTTATCTGCTCTAATGAAAATGTATTTCAGAAAGGTAAGAACCTGCTATCAAAGGTTTGGAATAAAAATGACAACACAATGTTATTTACAATCAAGGAATTAAATACGGTTAAGAAAGAAAACAACAAAACACCACAAGCAATCTAGAAACACTCACAAACAAAGGACTCAAAGATAACAACAATACCATATGTAAAGGGCTTATCAGAAAAACTGAAGAGGATAGGCAGCAAGTAAAACAACATAGCAACATTCAAAACAACCATCACACTGAGATCTATCCAGTTTAAAACCAAACCCAACAACACACAAGAAAGATAAAAAAAACTGCATCTATAAATTATCCTGTGAATGCAACAATTCTACGTGGGAGAAACCACAGGACCACTAAGTGTCAGGATAAATGAGCATAAAACATACATCAAAAACAGAGACGTCGAGGAATCCCAGATATGCAAACATACCTGGGACAATGGAAACAAGAACAAGAACAGAGACCACAATGGAAAGATGCATCAATAATCATGAAAGAAACAGACATGAAATAATGGAAAGTCAAAGAAACAGCCCTCATCCTAATTAACAAAAAAATTTGAAGCAAACCCATCAGCAGGGCAGACTTAAGTTCTTCTTCTTCTTCTAATGGCGCAACAACCCTTTGTGGTCTTGGCCTATTTAACAACGTTCTTTCATTCTGCCCTGTCGAATACTTTTCTTCGCCACTTCCTGATGTTCATGGTTTTAAGATCTTCCTCTACATCCTCTATCCACGTTTTATGGAGCCTTGCTCCTGTCCTACTTCCTTGGAGTTTCCATCTCTGGATTACTCTTACAGCTCGATCATCTGGCATTCTTGTGGCCAAGCCAGTTTAGTCTTTGTGACTTTACAATTCTAACGATATATGCGCTATGCATTAATTTATCCAACTCACAGTTTATTTCTATTCTCCACGAACCATCGCTACAATGGGTTGGTGCAAATAGCTTTTTTAATATTTTGCGCTCAAATATTCTCAATTGATTTTTATCAGTGGATGAAAGGGTCCACGTTTGAGATCCGTATATGACCACTGGTCTACTTGGTGTTTTGTAAATTCTAAGCTTAAACTCGTAATTTACTTTTCCTTAAGTTAAAAGCATTTATTACCGCTAAGAATCCGTGCTTGTATTTCTTAAAAAACGTTATTGGTGTCATTTATCTTTGAGCCTAGGTATGAAAAAGTGAAGGAATATTAGTATTTATGGGTTATTCACCTTCAGATTCTCGTATTGATTCGACTTTGTGAAATTCATATATTATGTTTTCCTTTGCTTCGACTTCCCGTTTCAAACCCAACTGCAGCTTTTTACTTTAATGCCTTTTCTCTGGTAAATCTATAAATAGTACTCCTTTTTTGTCTTTTATGTGTCCTTGCTGTCTATTTCGACCCATTCCAGTTACTTCTCTTATTTTTTTGTGCGTATTTCTCATATCATATTTTGTTTCTAGTTCTTCTATCTATTTATATTGGTTCATCAAATAGATTTCCTTAGCTGTTTTGATTTTTTTCCTTAATTATTCGTTGTGTTTCTTTATACTTCTGTAGATCTTTTCCTTTATATCTCCTTCTTTATTCCATCTGTAATAGTATTTTTTCTGTCATCCACTGTTTTTTAGCCTCTGACCTATGTTGTATCAAACTTTCTTGAGCTGGTTTCAGTAATGTTTTTTTTATTTATACCACTCTTTATTTACGTCCATAATTTGTTTGTTGTCAGTTAGTATTTTTTGCATATTAACATTCACATTATTTTTTAATTCGTTTTTTATTTCATCGTTTTTTAGCATTCTTACATTAATTTTTGGTTGTTCTTTTCTGAGTTCAATTCTTTTTACTTTTATTTTCACGTCAGCAACTAACGGATTGTGGTCTGAATTAACATCTGCTCCAGGATCAGTTTAAATGAGGTTATAGAGTTTTTATATCCGTTATTTACGAATATAAAGTCTATCTGGTTTCTGACAATGTGGTTTTCTGTATGTGAAGGAGACGTCCATGTATATAATCTTCTCTTAGGGAGCTGAAACCAAGTATTGGCAATTACCATATTCTCTTCTTGGCAGAAATCTATGAGCCTTTCTCCTCTCTTGTTACTAGTTCCTAATCTAAACTGTCCAACTATATTTTCAACTAAACCTACTCCAATTTTTGCATTAAAGTCTCCTAAAATGTAAGTAATATCTGTAGATTTTGTTAACTTGATTGTATTGTGCAATTCTGAATAAAACTTTTCGATCTCATCTTCGGTCTTATCAGCTGTGGGAGCATAGACTTGAATCATATTAATATTACAGTTCCGTGCTTGAATTTTTAGCATTATTATTCTTTCTGAGATTTGAATCACACCTAGAACTGATTTTATAATAGTGTTGCTTATGATAAAAGCTACTCCGTATCGATGATCAGTTTTATCCTCTCCAGTGTAATAAATATGGTAGTTTTCCAGGCTGATACATACTTCTTACATTTCAGGTAGCTATTTTTATCTGAGAAGGTTGAGTATTTTTTTTTCTTTGGTTTTTTGTGCAAGGGTTTTGCATGTTGACGACCGAGGAGGCTTTGCGTTCTGATGGTTGATCCTCTGTCGGATTTTGGTCTCCGATTATCATAATCAATAATGTCTCTTGCGCAAATAGTGCCATTATAATTTATACTAGAGATGTCATCATGGACCTTTAATTCAGTGGTTTCTCGTTGCCTTTTGCATTCTGATGCCGTTGACCACTTTCTTGGCTCTTTCGCCTTCGAGACCAATTTCTCAGTCTCAAGACAACAGAGTGTCCTTCCACTTACTAGCTCATCCGCCCTAAGCCGTTGGCCAGTAAATGGTGGATTGCTTATTCCGGCATGTGCATATGCGCTATATATGCATATAATCCACTCCAATATGTGCATATTGAGGTGGATTATATTTGGATACATGTATTAACACAGTCGTTTATATCTAGTTTTCTAATAATAGCTTCCAAAGTTTTTCGGTGTTGCTAACATGGATATTGTTTTAACATTTTTTGTCTATCTACTCTATAAAACGCCTGTTTGAAATGAATATAAAAGTTTTAAATTGGTATGTTATATTCAACACATTTGTTTTGTATACATCTTAACATATGTAGTTGGACTTGTTTTGTCTAAAACAACATTGGTATCCACCCATTATTTATTCCGAAAATTCCCCGTTTGACTCCCCTAAGAAATACGTTCGGGTGTAACAATTCATTGGAGCGATGTGTATTAACTCGAATATAAACAGGAGTTACTCCACCGCGCTCCAATGCTCTAGACCATCCCTTTCCCCGTCTAGCACTTTGATGCGCGATAGGGGCAAAACCATCAGCCAAATGCTCTTCATGTGGGAGTCCTGGGTAATAGAACTCCAACATGGTTTCCTAACCGAAATAAAACTCAGGACAGCGCATTGTCGCTATGATCCTGTTATCTTACTGTGGCTTATCAGCGAACTAAATTTGCGTACTTGGGGCTCAAGTCTGCGCTTTGAGCTAGGCTCAGTTCGGCGACTTGGTGCTCAAGGGGTTGGGCCCTACGTGCCCGGGTTTTTGGGGTTTTTGTTAGTTTTTTTGTTGGCTTGCGCCGGTTTAAAAAACACTGTTAGTGTTTTTTAATTTTTTTTTGGAGGCCGAGGCCGTTCTTTGTTTGTTTTTTGATTTTTTTTTGTAGGTAGCCTGAAACAAAAAGTCATAATTAGTACAATATCTATACTATAATATTGAAAAATATATGCAAATATGTGACAATATGACAATATAGAATTTGTCCACTTACGTTAACTAGGCCCACGCTGTACTTTGCGTTTGTCCACCAGTGTTTTGAGCTACGAACTTTCTTCTTTGTGCGTTGTTGTTGTTGTTTTTTGTACTGTTTTCTCTCTGGTGTTTTGTTTTCTCTCTGGTGTGTTTGTTGATATTCTTTCTAGTCTTTTGATTTTATTCTACTATTTATTGTTTGAGTCTTTTGTGCTTCCATCTGTGGAAAGCGTCGTATCTCATGATCTCTCGCAATATGTAACTAGGATGGTTCTCTATCTCCGCAAACTTTGTCCTTGCTTTTTCAGTTCTGTAGTTATTCCATCTCTGTTAGGCGCTTTGTTATTTTTCAGATGTTTTATGACATATATAGTTTCCTTCAATATTGGTTCCTTAACAATTTGTTCTGCTGTGTGACAAATTATTTTTTCTTCTTGGTTTTGTTCTGTTTTTGGGTTAAGGGCTCGAGAAAATGTTCTTTCCACCTTTTCATTGGCTCCTCTTTCTCGCTGATAATTGCTTCGTATGTGTTCTTGCACACTGATGTTCTGCTTATGTGTCCTTGAGTGAGTCGCTTGGTTTCCTTGTAAAATCTCCTAGTCTTTCTTTTGTTGGGAGGTTTATCCAAAAAGAACCTGAAGAAGATCGGCGCGGGACTGGCAATGCTGGAGGCATAGTTTAAAGGAACGAAGGCTCGATTTGAGCTGTAGCATCACTGGAGAGAGATTTAATTATATAAATAGAAGAAGAAACAACTTAAAGACTATGTTCAAGATAGTGGCTGTATAATTATTAAAAAGCGGAAATGTCAAGGTTGCCAATAGTAACTAATAATTTTTTTCTGTATCATCTCTGTGTGTGTCAAGCGAGAATAAAGAAGTCAGATCTTGAAATTCATTTTGTATAATTTTAATATAAGAATTTTTCACATTACAAATAGATAAATCATCACATCATATCTAAGAAAAAGAACAAAACAAACAGACTACAAATAGTTTACACACATCTAACAGCAGTTGAGATAGAAGGATTACTGTATGCGGATGACGTGGTGTTCATAGAGTACAACCAGAGAAATATGCAACAAAATTGATATATGGACGGAGGAAATAGAAAAAATTAAGTTAGATATGTACATTAAGAAATCTAAGAATCAAAGACTGTGAAAATAGGACAGCAGGAGTAGAATATTGGAGATGAAACCCAAGCGTTCAGTAAAGGACAGGAATTAAAGATGGTATCTTTAATTCCTGTCCTGAGATGGTAGCTTATGAGAACCTGGGTATTATTATATCAAGCAATGGAAAGTTAGACCTAGAGATTTTAAATAGGACAAAAACTTCGAAAATATACCATGCAATAAACTCAATATGACATTGCAAAAAAGGGAAATTAGTCAGGAAACAAAATTGCAAGCATATAATGCACAGTACCAACACTCGTATATGCAAGCGAAACATGGGTTATAAGTAAGACACAAAAGTACCATAAATGCATCAGATTAGTAATATAAATTAGAGTAGAGTAAGTAATTATACTAGAGTAAGAGTAAGAAAGTAATATAAATTAAAAGAGATGGAAAAATAAGAGAGAAAACACATGGTAACAGATAAAGGAAGTGGTAGGAGACCGGAAGTCTTGGAGGAAATGGTTGAAAATGGATAGACGCCAGCAACATCCCATGTTGGCACAATCTTGGTACATGACATACCAAAACACATAGCAATGACGTATACATTTTAAACCAGAGCTGAAATAACAGCATTTTTTGTTGTAAGCAAATTATAAAATAAATTCGAAAAAAATAATAATATACTGGTTAAGTTTGATGTTTTTGAAAATATGTTTAAAACTAGGTCGTTTCCGTGAAACTGTAGAAGCAAAAGAAAGAAATAAGCATCGGATGCAATATCTTTCTAAATAAAAATACTTTTTTATTTATACCAACATTTGTTTCGTACCTACATATTTTTATTTGATCACAGTTCAAATATAATTTGTTAGTTGTCTAGTAATTAAATATTGCTCAACACCCGTATATTCCGTTTACCTGTCGGTCTGGGGTTTCAAAATAAAAACAGAAAGCGCGCTCCCTAATAAATATTTGACATATTTCATTGTCCGCCAGGCGGACAATTATTATTTCAAGCAGTTAAATTAACAAAATGACAGGTTTTTAAAGAAGGAGCCAGGGTTTTATAACTACAATATCAAACACCGTTTATATTTTACTGAACAAAGCAGAACAACAGTCATTAGTTTGCGTATTAAAAATATGACCAAACTGGATACTTGCGTTTAAACTAATTTAATTTGTATTTTAATAATTTAATTTTCAAAGTTTAGTCTAAAATATTGAACATATATTTCATTACTAACGATTTAAGTATGACAACAGCAAATAAAATGAAAAGCGTTTAAAATAGATAGAGCAATACATTTCATGATTTTAACATTAATACACTGATATCTTAAGTGTTAAGTTTTTAATGATATTCTGATAGTGTTAATAATATTCTACTACTTTTAAATTGCTATAGTTACTGGACTTAGACCTATCCGGATATGTGGAGACGGATTTGCATACGTATTACACAAATACGAATGATTCTAAATAGGCATCAAAAATTAAACTCTCAAATTTTTTTGAAGCCGCTACCAAACGGGTAACGATTTGACCGTAGAATCCATAACAACCATAGAAAAGTTTCATCAGTGAGAAAAAGTATTGTTCAACTTTGTGCTTTCCAGTAAGTACCTAATGTTTTTGTTTTATTTTCCTGTTGCTTATAATGTTTTTATTTAAACTTCTTTTGATTATTTGGAGTAATAGTGCTACATTAAAAACTAGTAACCCATTGTTTAACAGCTTTATAGCGACTGTCCGCTTTCTAAGAACAGATTTTCTTAAAAAAATGTCAGGTCTTGAATTAGTACATCGCTTTATCCCATACGTTTGCCTACGTAATGTCAAATCCTGTTTTGTTAAATCGTCTAACCATACGATTTAGGCAGTAACGATTTCTTTCTAACAAACTGACAATGTGTATAGCACTTACCGCCAGCTTGTCATCTCTCTATACGCACGTACACCGACAAGAAAGGTACCACTACCATTGATGAGTGCTGAAGATTGAACACTGGAAATAATATAAAACACCGTCCACCGCAATAGGGAACCAATTTCAGACCGAAGTACGTATCTGGTAAGAACTTCAACCCGGGCCTTTGATTATTGATAAAAGTCCAACCATTGCAGGAGTTCAAGTTGGAGTTCTGATCTGGTAAGAGCTCTTAACCTGGGTCTTTGAGTATTAATCAAAGTCAATGAAATGAAACCGTCCTTTCCGTCCGCGACCAAATGTGTGGTACATTTTCCAAAAAGAGAAGGGGCTCTTCGAAGAACGGAGTCGCCGAAATCGCCGGAGCATTCCCCTATCAATCTCAATAAGGTTGGAAGGGAGATGTCCGGTTAAAAGTAAAGTTGGTAAAAGTATTCAGGTTGATGAAAGTTAACGTTAACACCAAAATGGAAATCAAGTCCAGTGTGAAAAAGTGAAAAAGATCAACACCCGGTTCTGCGGGTTGGAGAGGGAGATATCCCGTACCGGGAAGCCTCTCTCTTTGGCCAGCAGACATGGGCATAGTGAAAGAGAGGCACCAAGGAAGTGTGTGACTTAGACGGGGATGCAGACGGACGCGTCTCTTGTCGGACGGAATAAAGGGAATGCAGGTGGGCAGCCTAGAATGTCTGATGACCTGCAGATGAATGAGAATGGGGAGAACGAAATTCGAAAGAATTGGGATAAGTGTAAGGAGGCTGATAAGATCATGGATCTGGTCAGTCAAGAGCTTTTCGAGAGAACAAGTATGTGTGAGGGTACTCTCCTTGAATCCACTGGCGATGTGACCGTTGCAATAACCGGGAACACGGCAGATGCCGCCATGATCGGTAAGCTTCGGGAGAGATACCCGGAACTGCCGGGAGTGCCGGCAATTGGTGACGCCAGCGAAGGAGAAGGAACAATGTTCTCGAGGGTCGGAGTAATGAAGGAGGATGGGCAACAGTTGTGCACGGAAGTGCATATACAAGCTTATCCTTGGAAAGGGAGAGGATCCTACGGCAGTGAATTTCCTGTCAGTATGTAAGTTGCTGGGGGAGAAAATGGAAAAGTGTGGGAGAACGAGTGTTGGACTTGCCGCTCCGGCAGCTCTCTGAACTGAGGTATCCAGAAAGTTTGCGGAGTGGGCGTTCAAAGACAGGAGCTTCAAGGTCTTAGTGTTTGGAAAGAGTGGTAAAGAGGCGAGAGTGATTAAGACCAAGGTGAGAAACGGAGCGGTGATTATACAGAAGACAAAGGACAAAACGTATGCCGAATTTCTACAGGGGCTTAGGACGGGCCTGTGTGACAGGTGTGATATTAATATTAAGAGAATGCAAAAGACAAAAGAGCAAGGGTAGTCCACGAGAGTGTGGTAGTAAGGTGGTAGAAAGGGTCAGAGAAGTTGTCGCCTTGATGCCCTCCTGCGTTGCGAAAGTGACGACCAGGGGTGGTACAGCGAGGAGAAAACTTCTTTTGATAGGTATGGATGCGGTCACGACAGCCAAGGCCGTCGCTGACGCAATCCAGAGTGGTGCTGGTAGCAATGCGTCATGCGATGTGCTAGGAATCAGGTTATCACCGAATGGCTTAAACGGAATGTGTTTCTGAAAAAGGAACGACTCAAGGTTGGCTTTGTAGCATGCCTTGTAAGGGTCTATCCTGCGATGCTATAGGTGTCAAGCCTATTGGCATACCAGGAATGAATGTAAGGAAGAAGAGTGCAAGGGATGCTGGAGATAAGGCCAAGAAGGGCACATTCCCAAGGAATGCACGGCCAAGATAAAGTGTTGCATGAACTGCAATGTAAAGGGTCATTTGAGTGGGTCGAGAGACTGCCCTAAGTTCAGATACCTGGTCGACGAAGCCAGACGTTGCCCTGGAAATGGGGCCTAAAGAGGCGCGTATCCTCCTCTCCACATGGCAACGAATTGCTGTGCTGAGCTGAGGATTCTCCAGACTAATGTGGGCAGGGCGAGACTATCACACGACCTCGCCCTGGCTTTCGCCGTTGAGGGGAGGTATGATCTGCTCGTGGCGGCGGAACCAAAACCCACGTAGGTCAGGAATCGCGACTGGTTTGTGGATGACGCTGGTGTCGTCGGTGTGCACATCTGTAATCGCAAATTAAGAGTGTGTGGGATTGACGTTCATATGGGCTATATATCATATGGGCTATAAATCCCAATAGAATGCTTAAAATCTATACAATTACACAATATACAAAACACGACATATACCGAAACAATGGTTACTCTCCACCTTTTGCGCTATCCCTAAAAATTCAAACGCTGAAAGACTGCAGTGAATACAGAATAATATCATTAATAAGTAATGTTGAAAGTGTTATGCTTGAAAATAACACATGGTTGTATAAATAAAAAAACTGGAAAAAGGAATAGCTGATAGTCAGTTTGGATTCACAAACGGACTAGGAACCAAGGACTAGAATTAAATTTTTTATGACACCTCAGCGTCACCGATACGTGACTGTCACTTTATATAAATTTTAATTAGGGCATGACACGAATCCGTGACCTTCTTTTTTTAAAATCAGGTTAAAAGCATGGCACTACTTAATAGAGAAATGATTCATATGGAATCATTTTAGCCATGGAATAAATTTCTTGAATACAGATCAGCATTGAACGTGTTAAGATGATTTTTGTACTTTTATTTTTTATGTAGTTTTTTCTTTTGTAACTGGCTCAATCAATTTCAAATGTTAAATGTCAAAAAAATTTATTGTAGATAACCATAAAATTTAAAGTTTCTTTTTTTTTTGTTGTTCACTAGCATACTTCAGATTTATCTTTTTCTTCTAATTTACTTTTTTAATTCACTTTTATATGATTACAGGAAAATTGCGTGCGTCATCTATAATAAACATAATTCCCGAAAATACTTATTAACAAATAATTGACTAAAAAAATCAAAAGTATCTCTGAGTACGGCGATGTTTATGGCGATTGGTATCTGCATCCGTTATACCCAATCTACTGCAAAATGCTACATCCTAAAAAACAGATAAAATATCTTTCGAAGAACATTCCTTGAACCTTGAACTTATTTCGAGGTTAAATACTTGCGATTTCATAAATATTGATGGTGAACCGAAAAACAAAAGTTTAACCACCCAATAGATAATAATTGGTTGTATAGGTGTTGACTTAAAAATACAGATATTATTCTTATTTTAATATTTCAAACTATTTTGTATGGTTTTTCTCATTTTTTATAAATTAAATTCGGTTCTGAAACTATTACGTAACGCCGTGTTTTATATTAAATATTATATTTTGTAGGAATAAACCACAATAGCAACAATAGCAAAATTATTTTTATTCACTGTTATCAATCTACATAAAAAAGCAGTGTTTATTCGTTAAAAATAAAACATTAAGTTCTATTATTTATACTCTTACTAGTCTTGAGTTCATGGTACAATAAATGGTACACTGGATCAAGGTTTTGCATCAGGAAAAGCAAGTCTTCATTTTTTTTGATGTTTTATGGGTTTAGGTCCATTATAAATAGGATTTGTGTCTTTTGTGCATTTCGATTCAAAATTTTATTGTTCATCCATTGTTGTTTGTTTCGGTTGTTATCTTTTAAGTTTGGAGTTGACTTGTTTATACTCGTTTTGATTGGGTTCCAATGACCCTCAATGGATTATTGTTGTTCGTCATTCTCAAAATTGCTCCATAGATTGTTTGCAAGCATCTGACTATTGTTTCTAATAAAATCCATATCTAGTTTGTTAAATGATCACTGTCGTTTTATCCGTTTAAGCTTTAATTTTAATTCGGTCAACAACAGACTGTTGCCAGATAGAACATCGGCACCACGACAAGATTTTACAGATTTTACTATTTCTGTGACGCTCACTGATGGTTAGGTAGTCAATTTGATTTCTTATAATATCCCCAGGGGTATTTGCTGGAGATTTCTACGTATATAATCTCCATTTAGGTAGTTTGAAAAATCTGTTCATTATACATAGATTATATTCTTTACAAAAATCTGCGAAATAATCTCCCCTTTTGTTTCTATCGCCCAGTCTAAAATTTATAATAATGTTACTATTTCTGCCTTTTCCTATCTTAGCATTAACGTCACCCATCAGAATAGTGAGATCTGTAGTCTTGGGTTGGTCAGTAAGAGTTTTTACATATGCGTAGAACTTATTAAGTTCTTAGAGTTCACTTTCCGCTGTCGGTGCATACACTTTTATTAAATTTATATTTCTGGGTTTCGCGTTCAACTTAATCCGTATTACTCGTTTATATATCTCGCATACAGCGCTAACACATTTGCTAACCTTTCTTAAGACTATGAATCCTACATTATTACGATGATAACTGCTGTCTTCTACTGAATAATATACTTTATGATTATCCATATAGCATTGGCTAGATTCGAGCCACCAATACCCAAAATTGATATATGCAGCCTTCTCATCTCATTTATTGCATGATTTTCCGGGTTTGTATAAACTCAACACATTCGATGTGCCTATTCTACAACTTATTTCGATATCAAATTTGGTCAAGCGGAAGATGCTTCGCACTCCTGCTTTATTTAAGAGGCGATCGTACTCGGGGCTATCATTCTTTATCCATTATCCTTTAAAAAATAGTATAGTGGTCATTCCCTTGACTTTCTACACCACTATGTACACGCTGTTTAGGTGGTTGCCACCTCAACGAGTACTGTTATATATTGACCAGTCTGGCCTACATGACTTCCGCTCAATACAAATACTGAAAAACTAGCGACCGATTTTCAGCTGTTTGGTGTTATACAAGCCTTAAAACCAGGGGATTGCTACCTCTGCTCTCCAAACCGTTGTGAAGACTTTCTTCTCCGCCAAAGATGCCGTTGTGGATTTCATCTGTAACCCTGGCCAGGGAACCTTTAGCAGATACTAGTTTCCCGGATCAGGAAGCACCTGGAACCTGCAGACGACAGATGGAGTTTCTACTCGCTACCAGCTATCATTATTATATACTCCTAGATATTTAAATTAAAAAAGTAAAAGTAGAATAGAAAAGAGACTAACATATGAAACCTAAGATTAAGAGAATGTTACTAGAAAGAACTTTAGGAATTAATTAGAAATCAATCAAAAATAACAAGTCAATACAAAATTAGGTGAGAGAAGTAATAAAACAAAAATGCCAAAAATGGATAAAACAGCTTACACAGACGTATAATTGTACATATATATATATATATTCGGTTTTTTATAACGTCTTACGACGTTGTCCGACTCCCAAACGCCACTGTATTCTGTCTTGAGTTAGGTTTTCGTCCAGATTTCGAGCGCTAATCGCTTTCCTAACTCCCAGGTTCCAGCTCTGTGGTGGTCTTCCTCGTTTCCTCTTCTCTGGGGGTTGCCACATCATCGTTTTTTTAGGCAATCTTTCGTCCCTCATTCGGCTCACATGCCCATACCAAATGAGCTGTTTTCTCTCAATATCCTCAACTATAGTGCCCTCTTTACCCATTTGTTGTTTTATCACTTCATTCCGTATTCTGTCGGCTCTTGATATTCTCATCGATCTTCTGATGGCATTCATTTCCGTGGCTTCGACCTTTTTCTTATATTTTTCGGTTATTCTCCATGTCTCAGCTCCATAAAATAGGCTAGTTTTAACCATTGTCTCATAGATGTTCCATTTTCTTTTCTTTGATATTTCTTTACTCCATAGAATTCCGTTCAAACATGCTATAGCTCTTCGTGCTTGTACAATTCGATGTTCTATTTCTCGTTCGTCTTTTCCACTACGATCGAAGATGACGCCCAGGTATTTATATTCGTTGCATGGATTTATTTTTTGATTGTCATCGATATCGAGTTGTTCTGCTTCAGTTCCAATTGAGAGGTATTTTGTCTTTTCTAAATTGATATTTAATCCCCATTTCTGGTATTCTTCAATAAGTTTTCTAAGCATGTATTCCATGTCATCTTTGTCATTTGAGATCACCACCTGATCATTTGCAAACTGTAAAGTATATATGTAGTCCTGATCGTTCAATTGTATACCCATTCCTTTGACTTTCCTTTTCCATTGTTTCAGAGCTGTAGAGATATAAATCTTAAATAGAGTCGGAGAGATACAACATCCTTGTCTGAGACCCTTAGTAACTGCAAATTTTTCAGCTAAGAGGTTTTCGAATTTCATTTGGGAGTTTGAACCATAATATAGGTCTTTGAGAGCACTAACCAATGTTTGATGTATGTTTGATGTGCCCAGGACTTCCCATAGTTTATTTAGCGGGACTGTGCCATATGCCTTCTCAAGATCTACAAAAGTCATATGTAACTCTCTATTTGTCACAATTTTCTTTTCTATAATTTGTTTAAGACAGAAGATGTTATCTGTACATGAACGACCTGCTCTAAATCCTCCGGGACCGAATAGTCGATATAATAATAATAATATAATAATAATAAGGTCGAATACTACGGGACCTGATAGAGGAAGATTATCAATCGTCTGAAGACGAAGAACAAGGAGGATTTGGAGGAGGATAATTGTACACAGTTTCACAGGTCTTTAGTTTGTTACACTTACTTTATTTTACTATCCAGACCCCCACACCATATGCAAATATAGTATAGATATTATCCAATTTTATTATTCAAGTGAGATGTTTAATGTTTAAGATTTTGGGTATATAAACATATCTTTATTTATTCCGGTTCTTATATATTTTTAAACCAGCGATAAATCAGACTTTTAATTTGCGATAAGAGGAGCACAAATGAAATAGAATATAGCAAGTTTTGATTAGATTTCATTGGTTACCTGACTTCTAATGGTGACTTTTAATCAGTGCTATAGTGCATAGATAAAACGTAAATTTTTTTTGCAGTTGCAGTGAATATATTCTAGAAGTATAAGTCAAATAATACAAGCAAGAGAATACGAACCTGTTGTACACTTACCTGAATATTATAAACGCCTGAGTTTTTATATTAGTGCTAATCTTTATCGTTACGTTCTCCATTTTGATTTCTTTCATGTTTCACGTTGCAGTTTATATTTACTGGTTTTTCTGTATTTTACAACGTTGTCTACCTCTTAATCTGCCCTCCACATAAATTCTATTGCTAGACGAAATCGCCAAAGATAGTTTGGACGAAATAAATGTTCTTAGCTTAGACCAAGTCAAAGTCCTACCAAAAGCATCAGATAATTATAAGACAATAACTAAAGCTCTAACAGACAAGAAAACACAGTTTCATACATAAAGGCTGAAAGAAGAACGTAGCTTCCGAGCAGTACTGACAAATATGCACCAGTCAGTCAACGTAAATAACAACAAAGAGAATATAGAGAACCATGGATACTGTGTAGATAACGTTTGGGATATCAAACACTAAAGAAATAAAAATCCACTGCCCATGTTTTATTTTAATCTTAAACCAGCACTAAACAAAAAAATCATATATGATCTAGAGCTCTTACTTTACCACAAGATAAAATTTGAACCACCGCGTAATATAAGTGACATACCAAAAAAAAAATACGCATTATTACAACTTATTATGCAAGGCAAAATCCGAGGAAAGCGAAATGTGGTTTGAAAAATGGTTTGAATACAGTAGTGCAGAACTTTTTAGAGCGGCAGTCAACAGAGTCCGCATAGCCATGATGATTTCCAACCTTCGATAGAAGATGGAACTTAAAGAAGAAGAAGACCAAAGCCAAAGACATGGACATACAAAGAAATATTGCAATCACAGGTCACGATGTGTTCAAATAATGTAAAATGCATACTATGCGAAGGCAATCATCCAGCCAACTAAAAGGGCTGTTCAATTTACAAAGAATTACAACAGAAAAAATATCCGGCACTTCATCCAAAGCAAATTAACTCTACTAATCTCAGGTAACATACTAACAAACAAATGGAACTCGCTAGCATAAGTGCGCAGCAAAACCAAACGAGACATCACACGAAACCAAACAGTTTTGACTACAGTCACCGCTACACTGTCCAAATGACCAAGTTTATAAAAGTGGCACTCTGAAATGCCAACAAGCTGACCCAATAAACCCAAGAGGTCAAAGCCTTCACAATCAACAATAACATTGACATAATGCTGATATCTGAAACCCACTTACCAGCCACAGTTATTTCAAATAAATGCTTTAATTATATAAAATGTATCACCAATCATCCAGATGGTACGGCACATGGCGGATCTGCAGTCATAATCAAGAAATCAATTAAGCATCACGAGTACAGGAAAGCCACTAAAGACTATTTGCAAGCTACCAGTATATCTATTAAAGATTGGGAAGGGCCATTAATAATAACAGCCACCTACTGCCCACCACGACATAATTATAAACAAACAATAATTCATCACACAGTTCTTTAGATCTCCTGGAAACAGACTCTTGGCAGGCGGAGACTGCAACGCTAAACATACAGACTGGGGATCTAGACTATTTTTTCAAAAGGAAGACAACTTTATATGCGTATGCAAGACAACAATCTTAAAAGCATATCCACGGGTGTTCCTATTTACTGGCCCACCGACAGAAATAAAATACCAGATCAAGTAGATGTTGGTACCATTATAGGTTTATCAAACAACCACTTGAGGGTTACTTCTTGTTATGATCTGTTTTCTGATCATTCTCCTGTTTTAATAGAAGTAAGTTCAGATATCATTTACAGAACACCATCTGTTACATTAACTAACAAAACCACAAACTGGAAACAATTCAGATAATTACTAACCAATAAATTAGTATTAAATATGTAAGAAAAGGCCCTACTTTTTCTTACACAACTGTATAACGCTATATTAAGAACAGGATATTTTGCTCTAGTTCGGAAATTAGCTTAAGTAATATTAATTCCAAAACCCGGAAAATTCTTGGAAGAAATAAAGTCCTACAGACCTACTAGCCTGCTCCCAATTATGTCTAAAATATGTAAAAACGGCTTCTATCTAGAATAAAGCCCATTTTATTTGACAAACAAATAATACTATATCACCAGTTTGCCTTTAACCCACAGCAGGCTATCACTGAATAAATTCACCGGGTTTACTAACAAATACGTCAATCACTGGAAAACAGAAGATATTGCTCCTGAATCTTCTTAAACGTCTCCCAGGCATTCGATAAACCAAGCTTTACACCTTGTAAAGCATCACATTGAGTATACCAGACTTTACCCAATTAGAGGTGGAGTCCCTTAAAGCAGTGTTCTCGGACCAGTAGTACCTAATATTCACTACGGACTTACCAACATCACCAGAATTCACAACAGCAACTTGTGCAGATGACACAGCAGTAATTATTTTTCATGAAGACCCAGCTGTAGCATCACAGGTTTATAGTACAGGCTAACCTAAATTCAGTACAAACTTGGCTAAAAATATGGCGTCTACGAACCAACGAAACAAAATCTGCGCAGGTAACATTTACAAACCGCAATGGAAGCTACCCTCCGGTATCGTTAAACGGTCAACCTCTGCCACAAAAACACGACATAAATTAGAATGCATTTGGAAAGCAGGATCACATGCAGAAAATACATATTTACCAAGGAAAAACAGCTGGGTCTTAAACTCAGCAAACTATATTGGTTAATAGGCCGAAAGTCAAAACTATCAATAGACAACAAAATTTTAACATATAAAGTTTTTTTTAAAACTTTTTTATTTTAACTTTTTAATTTTAAAACCCATTTGGAGCTATGTAATTTTAGCTATGGGGAACAGCAGCTAGATCCAGTGTTGACATTCTTGAAAGATTCCAATCGAAAGTCCTTCGAATGATAACTAATGCTCCATGGTACGATCTCACGAGATCTCAAAATGACAACTGTCAACGAAGAAGTCACAAAACTGTGCCAACAACATGATCAGAGACTAACAGACAACCCCAATAATCTCGCCCAAAATTTAATGACACAACCAATCGGCTCAAACAAAAGACCTCAGCCGACCTGTTAACTATAAACTAGTCGCAGAAACCCAATATAATCTAAAAGCAGAAGCCCAAGCAAACCCTAAGACATACGTGACACTATTCCAGTGCCAAGAATACACAGGAAATTATCAACGGGCAATTTTCTACAAGACATTTTTGGTTTAATAATATTTATATTGTTTTCAGACAATTTACTTATTGTAATTATATTACAGATCGCAAATATAATGGGATGTTAAATAAAAAAACATAAATTTATTGAATCTGCGATGAGAATTTCGCTTTCAGTTATTTGATCTTTATTTACTATTCCATAATCTTTATTGTCTTTTATTGATCACACTCTTCTAAAGTTTACCATTTCTTGTTGTATTTGTTATACAGATAAACAAAATTTGAAATAGCACAAGACATAAATAGCAAAAGTAGCTATCATCACTTAAAAAAATTATTAATCAAAATACCAACATTTCGTTATAGAGATATCTATATTTATTAATTAGGTATATTATCGTATGTCTGGTATAACCCATATCAACATTTTGTCATAATTTATCATTATTTCCTGAGCCTACTATTTTATTTCAGAAGTTCCCAAAATGTTTCAATGATATTTAATATAAACTAAAACTTGAAAATGTTAAAATTTTATTAAATAAATATAACAGTTAAAGTATTTATTGTTGCTAAAAAAATTTTGCTAATTCTATAATTGTTATTCAGTCTGATTACATATTTAAAATTTTTTACTGATTTGACCCAAAACTGAGTAATTTTTTTCACAAATTTAACGAACCTTTCATCAAATGGATCTTCCCTAAGTGAATTATTTCAAACTGTATTTATTTAACTATTTACGGGTGCGCGTTGAATAGATCTGGGAGAAGAAAATTATTTGGCTCATATTGATCTTTAAAAATTACTTTGTTTTTTTCCTATTTATTCATTTATTATCAATTCTATCCTATTCTATTCTAAACGTATGAAGATAGAAAAAAAGAAAACAAGATTGACAGAGACAAAAATATAAAATATAAAAAGAGATATTATAGCTTAAAGTGAGAAAGTTCCCGGAGAGCGGCTGTATGCCATAGTAGTTAAAAAATTTGTGAGCAGGTCAACCGTTTTGCTGAAACTAAATATCGTCAAACCAAGTTGCCAGGAAAGAATTAAACTGCTGGAAATTAATTTTGCAACAATTCTAAATATTTATTGCCCGTTAAATTTCCATCAATAAAAAATGTACCGACGATATAGTCCCTCAAAATACCTGTCCAAATATTAAGTTTTTGGGGATATTGTGTTCGTACTGGAATACTCAAATAATTATTATGCTTAGATCAATATCGTATGATGGAAGGATTATGTTTCCGATGTAACGAAAATGTCGATTTATCGGTAAACAAAATATATTTGTTAAATATTTATTTTCACTTTGTTTATCCATCATGAGTTCACAAAATTCCATTTATTTGAAATTGTCTTCGGCTAATAACTCTTGAGTAGTTGAAACTTTAAAACAACGGTAACCGTTTCATTTCAAAATATTCCTGACAGTTCTATCATTCATTTTAACTTATTCAGCAATGGTTTTGCTTGAACAAGGATCACTAGTTTCCTCATGTGTACAAACGTCGATTTCCCTATTTTGCCAAACTTCCTTGACTGTTTGCTCACGTGGTAGATCCGTACATTTTCGACAGTTTTGTATACAACCAAACGATTCAATTTTTTGATAACACGACTAATAGTTGATTGTGTCGGGATTGACCTATCTTTGTAGGCACAAGTAAATAAATTTATAATGGTACGGTACGAGTTGCCCCCAAACGATCATTTTAAAATTTGTACTTTCTCTTCCTTTGTATACATAGTTAGAAACAATACTTTAATTTCAGCTTATGGCATTATAATGAGAAGCGAACGTGTTTGCTCGGCCAGTGGAAGGTAGATTTCGGTAAATCATATAAGGTAAAGTACCCAAATACCGTCCCCCTAAGCAAAATCTTAAATTCTGAAATTTGATTTAGGGTTGTTAAAATAATGGAAAAAACTGATTTAAGTAACTTAACTCTATGTCTAAGAGTTTTGCTAGTACGATTATACTAAACAAAATTTCCTGAGGTAAAAATAAATAAATAACTAAATTAAGGTTCTTTAAAAATGGTATCCCAATTCCGTCTCCCACCCATTCCTAGTTAAAATGTATGATTTTTTTTGTAAAACATGATTTAAACAGTACTAATATCTGTTATAATAAATTTATTGAGATAGGAACATGTTTATACATTTTGATACATAAGTTCTATCTATTTACACCTCCAGACACAAATCACAAACAAAATGTTTGACCTTGGTTGAAGTTGAACACATTTCATGGCACCACTTAAAGCATTCCAAACACCTTATCCATTTTTCTCCTCGCTTGTCTTGTGAAAAACGTTTTTCACAAATGTCACATGGTGCATCTTTATCACCAGAACTATCCTCATCACCGGTTGATACGAGTGGAACTTCTGCTTCGTCCTCAGAGTCACTTGAATTTAAATTCCACTTTGTTGTTTTCTTCTTGGGACGTTTGTTCAATGATGTGCCAGGATTTTCTTTATCTTCCATGATGAGACGTTTCTTAGCCTTTGACTGCCTATTCTCTTCTGCTATTTGTTTCTTTTGTAAAGAGATTTTGAGAGAAGTTTTGTGAGGAGATCCAGTTACCAAGAATGAAGTACCAGCTCTATAAGATGTGGAAGGTTCGATAACTGGAACATTCTGAATGTCTCGTGGACTGACCACTTGAGGTGGGACTGGAACATTCTGGATGTCTCGTGGACTGACCGCTTGAGGTGGGACTAGAACATTCTGGTTATCATTATCCCGTCCATTGGCAGGCACCTCTTGCTGTTCAAGTTGTCTAGCAATAAAATCGTGATCCTGAAAGACATCAGAATTAAAAGGATGGATCCCAGTCGTCCTAAACCCATTGACGGCTCAAGAGTTTCTGCACGAAGATACGCCTCACAATAGAGACTAGATATTTGCAGTTTCCTGACAATTCTATTTGGGTTACAAGCCAACCATTGTTCTATAGCTTTTGCGTATCTAGTTTTCAAAGGAAACATAAACGATACATCCAAAGGCTGTAGCTTGTCTGTTGAGTGTGGAGGAAGGCAAACTATAGATACTCCTGACTCTCTTGCAATGTCAATAATTTCGAGATTTCTAGTGTGAGAATAGTGACCATCAAGGATAAGCACAACAGGATTCAACACAACACTTTTGATGGGTTCACAATGGAACTGAAGTGTTTAAACCACTTAAGAAACAATGGACCAGTTACCCAACCTGAAGCTGAATATCCCCCTATCGACCCCGAAGGAGCTCCGTCAAGCAATTCTTCCTGCCACCTTTTAAGTGGAAATATTAACAAAGATGGAATATACTGGCCTCCTGCTGACATAAGGGTTATGACTGTGGTTGTGGATCCACGTTCAGCAGATGAAAGTTTATGCACTTGCTTTTTCCCCTTACAGGTTACTACTGTAGTAGCTTTGTGCTGGACTACAGATATCCCTGTTTCGTCTACATTAAATATTTTTGAGGGGTCAAAGTTTATTTTCTCGAGTTCATGCTTCAGGATAGAGAAATACTTGTCAACATTTTCTTTTGTGAATCCTTTAGCTCTAGCCATTGACAAGTTCTGTGGTCGTCTGAGGGAAAATTCTGGATGGCGTTTGAAAAACAGTCTAACCCACTTTTTGCCAGCAGCCTTTGATTAATTCGAGAAAGGATGAGGCACTTGGTTTTAAAATGGCTAGCTGGTAAGCCAATCGCCTCAGGTCAGAAATAGTCAGTCCATAATAATGCTGTTTGATATCCAAACAGTTTTCGACAAAAATTTTCTCGAGGTCAGCTGTAAAAACTGGCTTCCTTCCAAATTTTGATTTCACACATTCCTCTGGTGTGCGATCAGATTTGACATGATCTTTTAAAGTAGCCCTCGGAACACCAAAGGTCTTAGCAGTTATTTTATTTAATTTTCATTTTTTTTTTCACAGAACTCTAAGTTTATTAACAACATTACTGTTCAAGATTATAAAGTCTCTACATGTTAAAACTATTAAAATATATCGAAAAGTGATTATGTATCAATAAAAAATAATATAAGTAGTCAGGAAAAATTAAAATTTATTGAAAGAAAAATATATGAAAAGATTCCTAAATCCGTTTTGTTGAATCCTGTTGTGCTTATCCTTTATATAAAACATGGCCGCTGTTCGTAACGAAACGACTACAACTACACGGCTGTGACAAATAATGAAATATAATACTCAAAGAGCATTCTATTATTATCAATCGATAAATCAGTTTAAACTTACCTTTAGGCGTCAATATAAGTATTTAAAGTAGATTACAAACTGTAGCAAGCTATCACATAAACTATTTATGAAAAATTTAAGGTTAAGTGAACAGAACAAAGAATCCTACGTCACTGCCACTAGTACACTGTATCGTTTTGAAAAGTTTCCTTACTCTCTCGCAAGGTTGCAATACTGTCCGTAGAAGTTACAGTGGGGGACGATTTGGTAATTGTAGTCCGAGGACGCTTTACCAAAATAATTTCGGAGAGACTTCAAGTCGCTCTGAGGATGGTGGACAGCTGGTGTGAGGAAGAAGGCCTGAAGGTTAACCCTAAAAAAACATCTGTTGTTCCCTTCACCAGAAAAAGAGCACTGCAAGGCTTACAGCCACTAGTGCTCAAGGGAGTAGAAATCCCATTCACAAGTCAGGCCAAGTACTTAGGTGTAATATTCGACCAGAGGCTGACATGGAATGCACACATTCAGAAAGTCACACAGAAGGCCACTATGGCCCTGAACACATGTAGACGAATGTGTGGTAAGAATTGGGGGTTAAATCCTAAAATGAACCTCTGGTTGTACACAAGGGTTATAAGGCCCATGATAACTTATGGTTCAGTGGCGTGGTGGAACAAAACGCAACAGTCCGGGGCGATTCGATTGCTCAGTAGCACACAAAGGCTTGCATGCTTGAGTGTTACAGGAGCCATGAGAACAGCCCCAACGGGCGCGCTAGAAGTTCTGCTAAACCTACCACCTCTGCATATATACATACAGAGTGAAGCCAGATCAACAGTACATCGGTTGATCCAAGGCCAAGCTCCAATAAGTATCATGCAGGGAGCTGATAACTTAAGGCTATACCAGGACATAAAGGCAGACCCCGTTCTAGGAATGCCTGTAGACCGAATGGTTACGAGGTATAGTTTTAACAAAAATTTTCAAACTACAATACCAAAAAGAGAGGACTGGGAAACTGGTCCGCCGCTAACAGCAAACTCAATATGGTATACGGACGGCTCCAAAACGGATACAGGTACGGGGGCTGGAATATATGGCATAAAACCAAGGACGGAAGTCCGGGTATGTCTAGGAACATACGCGACCGTATTTCAAGCGGAATTAGCTGCTATACACTGGTGCGCTATGGAACTAATCGGCCGAAATGTAGATAACGACTCCATCGTTATCTATTCGGATAGTCAAGCGGCTCTAAAGGCTCTCAGTTCGGTACAGGTCGATTCATGGCTGGTATGGAACTGTTTGGTTGTCCTCTCTCAGGTGGGAAGTCAAAACAGGTTGACACTTGCCTGGGTGCCGGGACATAAGGGTCATCGTGGCAACGAGAAGGCCGATGAATTGGCCCGAGAAGGCGCATCTACGCCACTGGTTGGTCCGGAACCCTTCTTTGGAATCGCAAATACGATAAAAAGGGCAGCCATACACAAATGGGTGCAACAGAAGTCTCTTGAGTGGTGGAACAACTCACCAGGACAGAGGCAGGCCAAACAGTTCATCAAAGGACATTCGGCTAAATTTACAGCAGACTTACTTTCGCACAGACGCAGGACTGTCAGAATGATAGTGCGTCTGCTCACTGGGCACTGTAGACTCAATAGACACTTGAGTCTCATAGGCCTGACAGAAGAGGACACCTGTCGTTTCTGTCTGGAAGAAGAGGAAACCGCTCTACACGTTCTGTGCCATTGCGAAGGTCTCGCACGAATGCGGTTTCTAGAACTCGGAGAGGAAAAGCCGGAAGCACCAGGCTACATGAAAAGGCCACTATCAAGGCTGTTGAGTCTCATTAAGAGGACCAAGCTAGATGAAGTGCTTTAAAATAAGGGGGAAACACAATAGATCTGCAAAGGTCGCAGTGTATCAGGCTCTATTGGCCGCCCCATTTTCTACATTCTACATTCTACAGTGGGGGACGAAATTAGGACAGGGGACGGATTTTGGGCACTTTACCTTATATTTCCACTTTCTCCGGATTCTTTCATCTTTTCTAAAAAGCATATTTTCCATGATTTTGTCTGCATTTTCTCTTTATGTTATTCCCTGATTCATCAAACAGAACTACGGATTTGCTAGATCATTTATTTATCATTTTCATTATACCCTAGACTATATTTCTTCGTATACGAACTGTTAGGTTTACTTAGGTTGTTTTAAGTACACACAAGCAAACTTATATGTAATCATGTAATATTTCTTATTATTTTAATAATCAAATTTAAAAAATATCAACCTAGGAAGTCAAAGAATACTTATTATAAAGCAATTTAATCACCAATATATAAAAATTAAAGAAACCCATAAATTCTTCAATAATAAAATTGAAATTATTTGTTTTAAAGTCAATGGCATACAAAATTTTAATGTACAAGAAATACTGTTTAAATTATTTTTATTTATTTATGTTTTTATTAGTAGTCGGTGTTACTAACCCTAGGCCTTATGCAAGCTCCAATTCGCATGAGCATGCTCCTAAACAAATTATCAAGATTTTATTGTGGTAGGATGTTTCCTTTTTTTCAAGTGCAGCTAGTACTAGTTGTAGAGTTTTTTGTGAATTATGCCGGCGAAGTATAATTATTCTCTATTGAGTTAAGGTCGGGTGAGCAAGCAGGCCACTACAGAATAGTGATATCTTGTGCTTCAAGGAATTCTGTAGTGACACTACTGGTATGTGGAGGTGCATTATCACGCATGAAAATTAAATTTTTTTCCGCTGCACTTTTTCTGAGTCTAACTACAGCATCTAGAACCAAATCAACATATCTGCGAGTTATTAAAGTTGGTTGAATGGAAATTAAAGGAGTTTTTTCACCGACCCAATTACTTCACACGAACATAACATGTTTATGATTTTACACAAATCTTAGTTTTGTCTGAAAATAGCACATTTTGCCAATTTTCAATGTTCTAGTTTTGGTATTGAAGACAAGCTTGTGCTGCCCGGTTAACTCGCGAATCCGTATCTGTCTACTACTGTATAGTCTTTGGGCACGAAGTCCTCTTCGTATCGTTTCAACTGAAACACTTACACCTGTACCTTCAAAAAGCTACTTTTTGAGTTGCGGGTGAAAAAGTGTTGGGTCTCGTCTATCCACTTGGACAATAAAATGATCGTGGCTAGCCATTGTTACTTTTTGGAGACTTCAACTTTGTCTATTCTTAAGCGTTCCTAACTCCTGATACCTAGCATGGGTTTTTAACACAACGACCTGTGTTACGCCTACCACTGCAACTATGTTCCTCTGAGAAATTCTTCGCTTCACAATACCAATAATCTTTCCCATTTGCACCTCCGTTAACCCCAGAAAAGGCATACTTTCGTTTTGAGAAAGCGAAAAATAGTTTATTTAATTTCGTTCAATTTACAACTAAAGCAAATAATTTATACCGTACCGGCTGTGATATCTGATTGTTTTATTGGCTTGTTTAAAAACCTTTACTCTTCGCAAAAATAACTAAGTAATAATAAATAAGTTTTTTCAAAATAAATAAAACTCGAATTATAGGATAGAATAGAATTTATATAGACACACCATAAGAGTAACTATGAGAGAACTACTAGGAAAAATAATCATAAATCAACACCATAGGAAAATAAATAAAATAACAAAAATAATAATATCAAAAGTGCAGAAATGGTAAAATTTTTAAGCTATTAGAGGCAAACCAAATTGCAGCTCTTACGCAGGTATTCAACAATTTATATAAGACTGGTCACTTACCAAAAGACTGGCTACTAGCAATATTCATTTCTTTTTCCAAAAAATCCAAAGCTAGAAAATGTGAAGAACATGGAATAATTAGTTTGATGATCCTTGTACTTAAAGTACTCCTTACTATCATTCACTCGCGCATATACACCAAATTAGAAGAACACGTAAGTAAAGTTTAATTTGGTTTCATAGCAGGAATAGCAACAAGGGAAGCACTTTTCAGTTTTCAAGTTCTAATACAGAGAGCCAGGGATATCATCTGCAATGTGTATGCATGTTTTACTGATCTCGAGAAGGTATTTGATAAAGTACTACATGGTAAACTAATCGATAGCCTAAAAACATCAGGACTCGATGGAACGGATATAAAACTAATCTCAAAGTGATATCTCCAACAAAAAGCAACATTGAGATCCAAAAATAAACTGTCCGAGATCTTCACAGTCGTAAAAAGGAGTTTGACGGGGTTGCATACTGTCACCAGTATTATTTAGCATATAATCTGAAAACATCTTTAGAGAAGTCTTGGACGATTCAGAAGATGGTATTGTAGGAAATGGCCAATAAACAATATTAGATATGCACACGATACTTTATTGCTGGCAGATAGTACGTTAGACATCCAAAGGATGATGAATAATATTGTAGAAACATGTTACAAATACGGCCTAAAACTAAATTGTACGAAGACAAAAATAATGATCATTAGTAAGAACACCAACATAAAAACCCAAATTACAATAAACGATACACTGTTGAAATTTTAAAGAGAATTTAGTATCTGGACTGCAATATTAAGAATATCTGGGATAAAACCTACGAAAAACTCGTATTAAAAAAGCCAGAAGATCTTTTACCGGTCTTAGGAATATTCTCTACAACTATCTTTAAGCATCAATATACGCATAAGAATTCTTAGATGTTACGTCTTTAGTGTCCTCTACAAAGTAGAAAACTGGAGTCTTACAGAAGATGTCAAAACGGTTAGAGGCATTTTGAAATGTGGTGCTAATGGTAAAGGCAGCACAGAACTTAAAGATAGCAATTTAATTCGTGTAACTTAGGCTCAACCTTTTCGCGAAAGAAATAAGACGAAATTTTCCACATGTTAATAATTTGATAAATAATGTAAAAAAAGTGTTTATAAAATGGCCATTATAAGTTCAATTTTAGAAAGAACGTCTGGGTAATATTTTATATACCCCATTTACCTGTTATCACGAGATGGGGCACTTGGTTACAAGTAGCATTTTTTTTATGAGGAGTATTGTCAAGGAATAAAAAGTTTTATTACAGAACTAACAGATGTCACTTCAGCAGCTCTAGAGAAATGTAAACGCCTTGCTTGAGTACCTAGTTTACCTAAGAATCTAGCATACATAAGATTAAATTTTAAATCCGTAAAATAGTTTCGAAACACAATTCAGATAACTGTCTTAATGTGAGCCTTCTAAAAATTGCAAGGCATAGCCAGACGTTGATAAAGATGTTAATAGAGACATGGGGAATCTAAAATTTGCATTCCACGACATGTCTCCTCAACTAAGCAGAAATCGTTAGCGAATTGGTTTCTTGTACTCATACAGAGTAGATCCGAATAAAATGAAAAAGACAGTCAAGATTTCATTTCACGTACAAATCGTCTATGTATCTGTTTATACGTATTTCGCTTTAATAAAGCTCATCAGAACAGTTATTCATAGGCGTTCTCAACGTGAAAAATAAATCTTTTCTGTCTTTAAGAAGCAACAATAAAATGGCTTTGAAATTGACGCAATAGCGACATCTGATATTAAATCAGATTTCTGCTTAGTTGAGGAGACATGTCGTGGAATGCAAATTTTATATTCCCCATGTCTCTATTAACATCTTTATCAACGTCTGGCTATGCCTTGCAATTTTTAGAAGGCTCAGATTGAGGCAGTTATCTGAATTGAGTTTCGAAACTATTTTACGGATTTAATATCAGATGTCGCTATTGCGTCCGTTTCGAAGCCAAATCTTGACTGTCTTTTTCATTTTATTCGGATCTACTCTGTATGAGTACAAGAAACCAATTCGCTAACGATTTCTGCTTAGTTGAGGAGACATGTCGTGGAATGCAAATTTTAGATTCCCCATGTCTCTATTAACATCTTTATCAACGTCTGGCTATGCCTTGCAATTTTTAGAAGGCTCAGATTAAGGCAGTTATCTGAATTGTGTTTCGAAACTATTTTACGGATTTAATATCAGATGTCGCTATTGCGTCCGTTTCGAAGCCATTTTATTGTTGCTTCTTAAAGACAGAAAAGATTTATTTTTCACGTTGAGAACGCCTATGAATAACTGTTCTGATGAGCTTTATTAAAGCGAAATACGTATAAACAGATACATAGACGATTTGTACGTGAAATGAAATCTTGACTGTCTTTTTCATTTCATATTAAATTTTAAATTCCTTCTTGAGGACATAAAGAGATTTGAAAACCAAAATTTGACTCGGTGAATCAGTCGATTTGATTAATCATGTCATGGTATATTTTCGTATGGTTAAATGAAACGTAGGCAGATCTGTAGAAAATAAACTGCAATATGTTTTAATCAAAAACTCAGAATTTTCTCTTTTGAAAAAATTGCGAAAGTTCATCAAAGTGATCTTGTACCAGATCTTAACCTACTGCCTTTCAATATAAATAAATTTAAAAATGCACCAATAAATTCTGTTGGTGTTGAAAGAAGTTTTTTCATTTATAAACATTCATACACAGATTGTTTTTCTTAATTAGATGGCTTTTGTAAGGACCAATTATTCAGACAAAATTATACACAGATAGAAAGCATAATATTTTATTTGCAAATTTTGAAACATAAACTATTGTTCATTGTTTTGATAACGATAACACTAGTTTGTTAAATTGCCTATCTACTATAAATATGTAGGGTTTCTGTATTTCTTAAAATATTGTTATTTTGTATACAGGGTGAGTCATGAGGAACTTTACATACTTCTACCATATGTAGAGTCCCTCAGTGAGCATATCATGTGGCCACTAAAAAATGTCAACTCCTCTTCTTTATTAATTAACAGGGTGATTTGTGTAATTGACCATTTATTTCATTTTACTGTAGTGTTTATACGGCTCATTTGATTTTTTTAATTTTTGCATGATACAGTACACTACTATCAAGCATTCGACTGGTATTAGCTAAACTAAAAAATTCCAGGACTGGCTTTGGAAAAATTAATTTAGGGATTCGTATTAAATATTACGCCCTGTATATATTTTTTTTAAAATGCAATAAGTGATTTTCAAACTACATAAATAGCCAATGAAAACGACATATGCGACAATGTTGTCGCACTTTTATTAAATTTTTAGTGAACGATCAAATCTTACCAAAAATAGAACAACGATAATGAAGTATCAAATTATAAGGTAATTAATTTAAACAAATGTTATAAATTTCAAACATTTTAATTGAAATGATAAACTGAGTCACTGCACAACAAAAAACAGTAACTACTAACAATAACGAAAAACAATAAAAAAAACTAAAAAGATGTACATAGTTATGATAAACCCATAAATTAGAACTGGAAAAGATACAATAATGGTAACAAAATAAAAATAATTCAAAATAGATTTTCGAAATGGAACCCTGCAGCCTGTACACATTTTTGTTGCCGAATTGTTAATTGACGTATTGAATTACGGATACTCTGGGGATCGTTTCTAATAGTATTACAACAATGTATAATTCTATCAATTAATTGTTGTCGGTTATTAATATTCACTGCGTAAACTAGTTTCTTCAATCGTCCCCAAATATGGTAATCAATGGGATTGAAATCATGGGATCTTGAAGGCCACGAAATAGGACCTGCACGTCCTATCCACCTGTTGCCATAAACATTATTGAGATGTTGTCTCACTGCCAGTAAAAAGTGTGGGGGTGCCCCATCATGCTCAAAATACATCCCTCGGATAGCAACGTTCGCGTTGGCAAGCAAATTCGGCAAAATATTTTGTAGAAAGTTCAAATAGACCTGCCCTGTTAAAGGACCATCAAAAAAGTAAGGACCTACTAATTGGTTATTTATGACACCAATCCACACGTTAACCGAAAACCTTAACTGAGAACGACGTTCTCAAATAGCATGGGGATTTTCTTCTGCCCACACATGTGAATTTCGTGAATTATTTATCCCGTCTCTGGTAAATTGGGCTTCATCTGTAAATAGTGTCCTGTATAGCATTGGTCGATTATTGTTAATCCATCTACAAAATTCCAACCTATCGATCTCATCTCCAGCATGTAGTCGCTGAACCATTTGAATGTGATATGGGTATAGATTATTTTTTTGTAAGACTCTACTTACTTTTGATTGAGTAACATTGAGTTCTCGACTTACTTGTCTAGTGCTTATTATAGGGTCCATAGTAACGGCGTCCATAATGTCATCTTCCTGCGCTTCATCTACATGTCGCTCTGTTGTTCCACTAGGAAAAGTGCCATTTTCTCGCAAATCATTAAAAACTGACCCAAATGTTAAATGACTGGGAGTTCGACGATTAGGAAATCTGCGATATTCTCTACTAGCAGCCCTACCATTCCCATTACAGAATCCATAAACAAATATTATGTCTGCATATTCTGTGGTCGAAAACTGATGTGGCATTTTGAACGAAAGTAACAAAAGCTCTACCAAAACTAACACAATGTACTTAACGTAGAGATGACAGAAGAAATATGTATTCTTGTACACATAAATAACAATTGATAATGGCAATAATGACAATGGGTATAAAATATCAAGAAACGTCAAACGGTCAACGCCAACCTTCATTTTAAACTTTTTTAGATTTATTTTTATTTAGTACAGTTGATGCAATGTATTATTATTTGACATAAAATTTTAATCATTTACAATCAACAAAAACTAACACATACAAGAGGTTTGACTTTTTAATCAATTTAATTTATTATTTATCGAAAATAATGCCCCAATACGATCTATGAGTAAAAATTTAAAATTGAAAAACAATTGATTCTATCGTAGAGATAATACAAAGTGACAGTAAAGATGTTAATTTTCTACGTATTAGATTATGTTGTAGGAACTCATTTTAATTAAAATGTTTGAAATTTATAACATTTGTTTAAATTAATACCTTATAATTTTATACTTCATTATGGTTGTTCTATTTTTGATAAGATTTGATCGTTCACTAAAAATTTAATAAAAGTGCGACAACATTGTCGCATATGTCGTTTTCATTGGCTATTTATGTAGTTTGAAAATCACTTATTGCATTTTAAAAAAAATATATACAGGGTGTAATATTTAATACGAATCCCTAAATTAATTTTTCCAAAGCCAGTCCTGGAATTTTTTCGTTTAGCTAATACCAGTCGAATGCTTGATAGTAGTGTACTGTATCATGCAAAAATTAAAAAAATCAAATGAGCCGTATAAACACTACAGTAAAATGAAATAAATGGTCAATTACACAAATCACCCTGTTAATTAATAAAGAAGAGGAGTTGACATTTTTTAGTGGCCACGTGATATGCTTCCTGAGGGACTCTACATATGGTAGAAGTATGTAAAGTTCCTCATGACTCACCCTGTATATCAAAATAAATAAATTGTATTGTCAAAATTGTATTTTATTCTTACTGCAGTTTTAATCGATATAAACAATAAGATTGTTACAGACTTGCAGGAAGGCATCTTAGAATGTTATTATTATATGAATTTGTTTTTAAATGCAAAGTTTATTAACGACGTGAAGACGATAATTAACGTCTACATATTTGCATATATTACTTGCATACGCATATTCTTTAAAATTGTTTGCATAATTGCGCCAATTGCGTGCATATGTATGTATATATGTGCTCTGTCTTCTATTGCATATATTACGGTATCTCGTTATAATGCATACACAAATACAAAATTCATTAAGAACTGTCTAAAAAATCAACTAAAACCGTCAACAAAATTTATTTTAGTAAGTAATAGCTAACATCACATAACCCAAACCAGTAGCAAACACCGTACGAAGTATCAAACACAACTTTAGTCTTATTCATTCATCTAGTAATCTAGTATATTAAAGTAGTTGATCGTTACAGATGCTAAATTGGGAAACAATATGAGTAAAAGGATAAAGACCACTTATTTAAATGGACAAGGCGTTTGTTATATGTTTTTATAACGACATAAATAAAGACTGCCGTATTGGTTATGTCGCAATTAAAAAGAAGATATATATTTGTAAAAATATTTTGTAGAAAAGACATTTTGAAGTGTAGTTCAAAACACAGAAAAATAATTGTGAATTCGAAATTGTTGTGAAAGGTTTTTGACATCAAGAGTGATTGAGGTAAATTTGTTGCACTATAGTTTTAATCGAAACATTATTTTATTTAAACAATGTCCATCAAATAATGAACAGGAAAGATTGTCAAATATTTAAGTCATAATAGTATGTTGCACGTTAATATATAATAATAATGACGAAATGTATAAATGTGCATGATATAATCTCACGTGCACGAGTAAAAAACTCCACGCAGATTTTTCGCCGAAATAGAAGACCTCTTCAATAATTGCCTTCAATCATTAACAGACTAGATGATTTCTTGGATATCACATTTTTTATATTTTGTGATGACAAAATGTCTAAAATAGGCATACAATATGCATTTTAACCTTTGTGTCTATACTCAGGTACCTGGGTATCCTTGGTAATTGTTTTATCTGAATCATTGACGGTAGTATAAATATTTTTATTCGAGCTTCTAGTTATTCCTAACATTATTTAGAACGAAGAGATTTATAATAAAAACCAAAGAAAAAAATGCATATAATATATTAAAATTACCTGTCAAAGTTTTTACACCATTACGTCCACACCCGTGGCACCCGGGTAACACTAATGTTTAGTAAATTATGAAGCTCTGTCTAGTTTTTTTTATAATAAAAGTGATATGGAAACGTAAATAAAAGTTACATTTTAAACACATTGTCTACACTTACTTATATTTACTGAGTGTTCGTTACATAGTGGACGATTACAAACATTACATGATTTTCGTGTCTTTCTTAGCCGCTTTTTCGCTAAAGACATATAAATGTAGCATTTTCCAACAATTTTGAGGCGTCCAGTGGAATCTCGAAGTGGTAATGACTTTGCAGTATTACTTGAATCTGTAGGTAGAGGTTTTCCTAACATACACTCAATTCCTGACCTTGATGAAAAATTTCGGTATACATTTGGTACTTTAGATCTAGCAGAAATTGCAGGCATCACTAGTTGTTTCCCTAAGTCTTGTAGAAAAATTCTACGCTTACTGGTTTCAGTAGAACTCTGTGGATTATTCTCTGTATAAATTATATAGGTTGCTAGGCAAACTACGTCTAGGATATTGTAAAAGAAGGCTACTGGCCAACGCAAAGTTCTGCGTTTAGTGGAATAATGAGAAACCATTTTGTCCATGTTGTCTACGCCTCCTTTAGTTGTATTATAGAACTGAATTATTTCAGGTTTATTTTTTGGGCCACTTACATTATCGTTGTCATGCATTGTTGACAGCAAGATAACGCTTTTTTTCTTTTTTGGTACATATGAACAAACAGTAACACGATCTGCACTGAATCCGTGTAATGACGATTCAGGCTGACGCTCTGGCGAAGGCAGCATTTCTTGTGGAATATATGGTTTGTTTCTTTTCAAAGTAACAACTAATGATAAATTCCAAGATAACAGGAGACGGGCTAGTGGAAGAGTTGTGAAAAAATTATCCATTGTTATGTTTCGTCCAGAATTTTTGTATCGGTAACACAAATCTTTTACTACGCGTTCACCTTGATTAGTTTCACGTCCAGTCGAATTTTTTCCAGTATAAATTTGTCCAGTAAGTGGATACGAATTATTGGCGTCACAAACCCACCAAACCTTGATGCCATACTTGGCAGGTTTTGCTGGCATATATTGCGTGAAACGTGTCCTACCTCTAAAAGGAAATAACTGTTCATCCACAGTAAGAGAATCCGACGGTACATAGTTATGACGTAAATTATCATTGAGAAGATGGAATATATCTGTAATAGCTGCAGCTTTATCATTTTGCAAACGTTCTGCACGTGTTTTGTCATTGTCAAACCGTAAGAATCTGCTGATGCTCCAAAAGCGATTTATGCCCATACTTGCTCGGTACAAAGGATGAGAGTCTGTTTTCCATAAATCTTTCGAGTGCTCTGAACTTGAATGCCGTACTCCTGCTGTAATAAGAATACCTAAGTATGTATCAAATTCTTCTGTTGTGAGTGACTTCCAAACATTTCGAGGTTTGTCGGGGTTTTCAACATTATACTTTTCACAAACGCTATTAGATTTTTCGATTGGTTTCGCGTATAATTATGTCACACATTACGTCACTGAAAACACATTTGAATGTATCTCTAATCGAAAGAGTTTTAGTAGAACGTACTGGGCCCGTTTTTTCACGCAAAAGGTTACGTTTCAGTGTTCGACTTGCAGTAAACGGTTTTCGTTGCCAAATCGTTTTATCTTTTGCAACCAGAACATCACTTTGGGAAGAACTTTCTTGAAAATCGTCAAAATCTTTATCACTACTATCATCGGTGTCGGTATGGATTTCAATCTTATTATTGATATCAGTAAAAACGTCTTCTACGTCAGAAGCTTCATCTCCATCCGGTTTGCTTTGCGAAACATAGTCCTCATCTGATTCCTGGTTTTCGATATTTTTGTCTACTTCCTCATCTATATCGTTTATAAATTGTTGCAAGTACTTCTGTTGCTTTTCATACGTCATTCTAAAATTGAATGATCTATGTATAAAACATTGTAAAAATAAACAGTAATAACTTACCTTCTAAATTCGCTAGCACTCACTTCTCTTCTTGCCATTATTACAAGTAATTACAACATAAAACACGCATATAGTCACAAAAATATTAACAACTTGTAAGCACAATTAAATAAACACTGATAGCAAACAAAGAAAAATCCCAATTGTCTGTTATTTTCGGAATGTACAAGCGAAGTTTACCGAAACAATGCCGGGTACCTGGGTAGCACGGGTATAGACTCCCGTATCAGGTACTTGGGTATTGACATTTAAAAGAGCTTGAATATGCCCAAATATGCGAAAATAATATGCACTTATTTTCATAAAAAAAAAATTAAAGTTTAGGTTAAATACAGTATAGTTTGAATTTGAAACAAATTGTATTATTATTTCTTGATATATTTTCTAAACTTCAGGTTTTGTGATAGATAAGACAGCAAAATATATAATATCTTAAAATATTTTATTTTGACCATAAGATTCATAAGAATCAAATTTACAAATTTTTATTATTCCAATAAATAATTATATAGTCATTCATACTTTCTAAAGTACTATTATATCTCCTGTCTTTTAATATTTGCTTATAGAAGGAAAAAGTTCTCTTGACATCACAAGACCTAATTGGGGCATTTAAACTTGCTATTAGAGACGGTCCATATTATTATTTTCATCAAAGTTTCCAATATTGATTATATTATTTATTGAACGCAATAAAGTGAACCCCTCATTTTTGTTTAAAACGTCATAAAGTTTATCTTTAATTTTTAATCGAATTTTACCATTGAGATTTAATATTTTCTGTTTAACTGAATCAACAATAGAAAAACTGACGTGAAGACATAAATTCTGAGCTTCTAATTTTTTAATTAAACATTTTTTGATATTTAAATTTGATTTTATCCAGGGTGTCCCCAAAAATATTGAGTTTCTTTAAAATATGGATATAATACACAATTTAAAACAAAAAGTCCTAAAACACTTTTTGTTCAAAGTTAACCGTTTCCAAAAAGAAATTACACTGTTTTCCATACATGTGAATTTTTATTTTTAGTAAATTAAATAATCTGGCAAAGTCGTACGCGGTGAAAGTGCTCTGAATAAAAACTCGTTTGTGACTTAGGGTATTTAACATAATCTAACCCTTGTTTATTTACTATTCAAGGTTGTTGACATCTGAGAAAGTGTACCTGATATCTGCAAAATAAATATATTAATGTGGCATTTGCTATTATCTGAATTAATTAAGTATTTGGAAAAAAGCTCTAAGTTGTAGATAAATTATAATTTTTATTTAGGTAAGTAAATAAGTATTAAATTCCTAAAAACTAATTAATACAACTAAGAAAAATTGTTTGTAATGTTTTTCTGAAAAATATTAAAATATGGAATAATTTGAAATGAATTGTTAAAATGTCAATTATTTACAATAAAAAACACTTTGTCTTTTAATTGAACTAGTATTTTGTATTAATTAAGCTTTAAAGGTGTTAAACGCCGAGAGCTTTAACTGAATTACATATTTTAAAGTAGAAATTAAATACAACAGACAACGTTTTTTTTTTTTTTTTTTTTTTGGCATAGACTTTTAGTCATTCAGCCAGACTCAACATGGTAAAAGAAAGATTGTCTGAGTTTATATTAAAATTAAAATAAATATACAAAACAGGTAAACAGGGTCACTCTCTTCTCGCCTAGGGGCCCATCAAGGCATTTTTTTTTTACATACAACACTAGGCCACGGTAAGAAAGGAATTTAAACAATTGGGTTAGAGACAAAGGTTACGTTATTAACTAATGTATAATTATTCACATGGTTATTTTACTATCTTTTAAAAACATAACTAATAAATCATACACTGCTCTCGAGTCTAATGATAATAGGTACTGAAGGTTCCAAGGGGCTAATATGTTGTGTTTGTGTAAATTATTTATTAATCTGGATGAAGTTATAATATTTCTGGGGCAACTGAAAAATATATGATCTAGGTTTCCTTCTTCTGTACAAAATTCACATTGATCATTATCTAAAACCTTAAGTTTAAATAAATGTTTGGGGTAACAAGCGTGCCCAAATCTCAGTCTTATGATCGTGGTAACATATTTTCTAGGTACATTAAAAAACTTATACCAAGGAGTTTTAGGAATATCTGTTTGAAGAGAAGTGTATCTATTTGGGCTAACAATGGAATATTCCTTCCATATATTATCCCACCTTTGGTATAATCTTAATTTTAAGGAAGCCAGAAAGTCGCAAGCCGTGATTTTATACGAAGTTTCTCTACCAGACATAATACTTTCTCTTGCTAATTGGTCTACATGTTCGTTATTTTCCAAACCTATATGTGCTTTAATCCAAACAAAAAGTACATTTTTGCCCCTTGTTACTAACTTTTGTTTGATATCCTTAATTTTGTAAATATAAGGGCAACTGTACGTATTTGGCAATCCCGGTTTCCCAATAGAGGTCAAAACTGATAAAGAATCTGATAATATCACTATATGGTCCGAGTTACTTTCTGTTGCATAAAGTAAGGCCTCATATATTGCAAGAGCTTCTGCTGTAAAAATAGAGATCTGGGAGTTCAACTTAAATGTGCGTTCTATTCGTTCCAATGGAATAAAAAAAGCGCATCCAGTAGCGTTTGATGATTTGGAGGCATCGGTATATATAACAACGGAGTTTTCGAATTCTGATAATATTGAGTGAATAATCTTTCTATTTATGTGTATACTGTCACTATATTTTGGTACCATGATATCTGCATTTGAACCATGATATGTTGCATATGAGATGTTTTGAAGTGTATACGTAGCTTTATCTATCTCTTTTAATGCTTCCATATTATGTTGCAGAGCTTCGCAGACTAAAGGCGATTTCTTTTTTTCCCAGTATTTAGTAGACAAATCATAGCAATTCAGAGTGATGAGCTTTGTGTATAACGATTGATTTTTTATATATGTCTTTACCAGAAATTTTTCGGTCAGGAAGTTTCGTCTGATATTTAAAGGCGGTTCCAAGGCTTTCAAATACAAGGGTTGAATTGGTGTGGACTTCATAGCACCTAAACATGTACGTAGAGCTGAATTGTGTATTACGTTAATTTTATTTAGCAATGCATTACTGGCTGATCCATAAAATATGCTTCCGTAATCCAAAATAGAGCGAATATACGCTCTGTAGAATAATAAATTTACGTCTACATCAGCACCCCACCACGTTTTATTAATCGATTTAAGAAAATTTATTCCCTTGTTGCATTTGTTTAACATATTCTCAATGTGATCCTTCCAAGTCAAATGTTTGTCAAGTGTCATCCCTAGATATTTGACCTTATTTTTTAGTGGATATTGATGTTTTCCTAATTTAATTATTTGATCATTAGGTTTATAATGTCTGGTAAAAATGCAAACCTGTGATTTATTACAAGATAATTCAAAATTGTTTTTATCAAGCCATTTTTGAAGTAGTTGATAAATACTATCCAAGTTTTAGATTGCTTGTTTATATTCTTTGTGTTCTGTGTAAATGCAGAAATCATCTGCGTATTGTATGAGGTTGAATGGTATGTTATTTATTTTAATATTGTACAAATCCGCTACGTACAAATTAAACAGGATAGGACTCAATACAGAACCCTGAGGTAATCCTTTGTTTACGATTCTGGGGCCTATGAGCATTTGTTCTTTTCTTAAATAAACTAATCTGTTTGAATAAAGATTAACAATACTATCAGCAAATTGAGCTGGAATTTGAAATATTCTTGAACAGACAACGTTTAATAATTCTAATGTATTTTGTATACTATGCTTGGACTATCACTAATTGGTTTACTTTTGAACTAAAAGTAAATTAGATACTTGGACTTACTTGACAATAATTATAATAAATGGTCAAAGTGACCTCCACTTGCGCAAACACATGCATTAATAGGAGAAATCCAATTGTTAATTTGTAATGCCGTAGCTAAATTATGTCATAGTTTCTGCAGCATCAAAAATTCGTTTTCGTAATTCAGCTTCTGTTTCCATTTTATCTCGGTTATCATAAACCAACGATTTCAGATGTCTCCAAAAATAAAAATCCAGTAAATTGCATTCGGGACTTTGTAGTGGCCACAAAATGGGTCCATTCCTACCAATCCATTGATGGGGATAAGTGGCATCAAGAAGATTTTTAATAACTCTGGTAAAATTATTATTATTATTATTATACATAAGCGAGGGCAGAGGAACTAAGTCCCTATTATGCCCAAAAACAAAGAAATTTCATTAATAACCTACTAGTAAAAAAAAAACAAAAATTACAAATAAAAGCAATCAAATTACAATTTTTGGTTTAAAAGAAAAACAATATTTTAACTATAATGTAAAACGGTCAAGTCTGTTTTTGAACGAATTGGTAGAGGGAGCAGAGACAATGTTATCGTTAAGGTTATTCCAGCACTCAAAAACTCTATTTGGTAAAAAGTTCTGCCTTGATCTTGTAGAAAAATTTTCTTTCTTCAGTTTGAACTGATGACCTCTGAGACGTTCATCTTGATTAATGATAAAAATTTCATCGAGATTTCCAAAATTGAATTTTAATATTTTAAAAGTTGTAATTAAGTCTCCACGTTGTCGGCGAAGTTCAAAGGAAGTTAGGTTGGCCATACTAAGTCTTTCTGCATAGGAAGGTCTTCTCGGTCCCAAAGAAATTCGGGTGGCTTTTCTTTGGACGTTTTCCAACATAGTCTTGTCTCGAACCAGATCAGGATACCACGTTGGTCCAGCGTATTCAAGTATGGGTCTTACGTAAAGAGTGTAAAGTTTACAGAATGATTGCATTGAAACTCTCGAAAAACACCTCCGAATAAGATACAGTCTGGAGTTCGCACGTTTACAAATAGAGGTAATATGGTCGGACCAAGTTAGGCTGCTGTTTATAATAACACCAAGATCGTTATACGAAAACACTGAATCTAATGGCTGCCCGTTAACAAAGTACGGCATAAGTGGGTTATTTTTACCAATTCGAAGCACTACACATTTTCCGGCGTTTAAGGGTAGTAACCACTGGGAACGCCAAGTTAAAATAGAGTCCAAGTCCATTTGGAGTGTTAGCTGATTTGTGATTGGATTGGCATATATTTTTGTGTTATCAGCGTAGAACGATATTTTACTTGAGACATAATAAGGAACATCGCTGGTGTAAACCGTAAACAGCAGAGGTTCAAAGACGGAACCCTGAGGCACTCCACTTTCCACTAACCTGTCCTGTGAGAAAGATTCGCCAACTCTAACTTTGTAATATCGATCTGTCAGAAAATCATCTATCCAACGAAGTAAAGTACCGCGAACTCCGAAATGTTCTAGCTTATGTAGAAGTCTGCGGTTAGGTACACAATGTATAAAATGTGCTGGAGTTCCGTCGTGAAGAAACCACATTTCACGACGTGTTTTCAAAAGCAGGTCTTCAAGAAGTACCGGCAAAATATTTTGCAAGAAATTATAGTAGGCCTTTCCATTTAGTGTTCTGGTAATTCATATGGTCCTATCAAATGAATGTTAATTATTCTAGCCCATAAATTTATGCTAAATTTTCTTTGAAAATTTATCCTACGTATTAGATACAGGTTTTGGTCGCCCCATATTATGGCAATTAAGAAAATTATACACACCGTTTCTCCTCATGCTTTATCTGCACATAACACTTTAGATGGAAATTCGGTGACAAGTTTGTCTTGAAATATTGACGAGTTTATCTTGAATCCACCTACAAACTGTTCTCTTGCACTCTCTTTTCCAACTATTTCAGACATTCCGACTATTTAAGCCACTAAATGCATAGCGTCTAAAGATGCATAGCAACTAAAATGGCGTCTTCTTCTAATTTTAATCGACGAATACTTTTTGTTTTTCTTTTAGCCACCTTTCGTGTACTTACATTTGGATTATTCTCCACAGTAGCCCACAGCATCTAAAATGTCTGCTTCTACATTTAATCGACGAATACTTCTTGTTCTACCGCTATTTTTTCGGTAGAACATATATTTCGGTATATTTTTTTTTCGGTACAACAGAACCCTTTTTTAATAATAAAGTTCAAGCATTAGCAGTTCACTCTTACATAATTTCTACATAAATTTGGACAGCTAAATTACTATTATTCTGCGCTTCTCCATAAATAATCAATATATCATGGTGCACATAAATCCAAAAACATTTTCGCGGTCACACTAAATACGATTGTTCCAAAATATCTGTTTACTAAAGTTGTGACTGTCTACGTTTCGATTTTCGTACTGCACGTAGTAGATAGATTTTTCTTTTTGCATACCAAAATGTATTTTCGTTTTTTGGTCAAACGATTGAATTTAGAAAAAAATGTTATAAAACTTTTTTGATCTACATGGTGTCTTCTACCTATACCTTTAAGTAACGTACTATTTTCGGGGACACCCTGTATAAAACATATGACTTTTATTAGATAGTTCTTTTCTTTTGGCATAGTCAAAAATATTTTGCTATTATAAATAGCGGTACAAGTCCGATCAAAACACGAAATAACCCTTTTGGTGCCGTCGCAGTATTGAGCTAAAAATATAGCAGTTTTAAGGCAAGTCCACCATCTGGTTAATACTGGTTTTGGTGGAAAAAGAATATCGGGGAGCATGTCCCTATATACCTGTATACCTAGTGGTGCTTTCAGAAATACTTTTTTTTACATTATTAATTAAGGTTTTTACATTTGGAAATTCAACTCTAGCTTTCTCTTCAATTCTATTTAGGCCGTGCACCATGAATCTATAGTGAATTAAATTAGGGAAAAAAATTGAAACATTGAAAGCAGCTTTGATCATATATGAGTCGGCATCACTAACCATTAATAATATTTTTTTAAATGGTACTTCATTAGGTATAAAAAAAATTGTTAGGGTTTGGTTAACAAATCTAGGTATTGCTCAAGACGCGTAGGTCCCCCGGACTAGATCAGATACCACCTAAGGCGGTTAAGGATATAGAACGGGCGGAGCCTGCGTGGCTTATGGAACACATGAATGCACTGCTGGAAGCACAATCCTTTCCTGAGCTGAAGGACATCGAGGTTAATACTGCTCCCCAAGGCTAGGGAAAAGTATCGCCTCATCTGTCTTCTTCCATGAATCAGTAGGCTATATGCTGCGAGTACGCATAGATGACATGATTGAGAGGTCAGGAGGTTTATCTCGAAGGCAATTTGGTTTTTGTAAAGGGAAAAGCACGATTGATGCAATCGTGAGTGTACTCAAAGCATTGCGCAACAGAGAAGATGAACATCGCTGGGCGGCCCTGCTGTTGTTTGATGTTAAGAATGAATTCAATACGCTGCAGTGGAACGAGGTAATAAAGGCAGTGGAGGAGAGAGATCCTTGTTACCTGATGAATGTGGTGGCGGAGTATCTGTCTGAGAGAAGGATTATGGTGGAAAAGGGCACGATCGTGGACGTGAGGGCCGGGTCCTCCAGGAACCTGACATATGACGGGGTTATGAACTGTGAATACGGAGATGGTACAACTCCCTTCGCATTCGCGGATGACCTCTCTGTACTGGTAGTGGCCCGGGATGAGCCAGATCTAAAATGCCGGGTTCGGAACGCAGGCCGCATCGTAAAGAAATGGATGGCGCAGCACGGACTGAAACTTGCGGCAGAGACAACAAAGCCATCATTCTGAAGGGGAAAGGAACAGGCAAAGTGTTGAATTACAATGTGCGGCAGTATGTCTAACACCCAAGAAACAAGTAAAGTAGTGCAGCTGCGTTGAGGAGGATGATGCCCAACATTGGGGGACCTAAATCTGAAAGGAGGAGGGTCTTACACAGTGTTGTAAAGTCGACCGTCCTCTACGCGGTACCAGTCTGGAGCGAGGCGGTAGAGATAACAGCCTATAAGAGGCTCATGACACAAGTGGACAGAACAAGTCTGTTGCGAGTGGCATGCGCCTACAGGACTGTGTCTGAGGCAGCCTTGTGGACCATCACTGGATGCGTTCCATTGCATGTTTTGGTGGTGGAAAGAAAAGAGCTTTATGAGAGAAGAGGCCCAAACCTTGCTATGTCCGAGAGAAGACAGGAAAGGGAAAGGTCAATTGAAAGATGGCAAGAAGAATGGAACAACACGGGGCATGTGGCACAGTAGACGAAAATGCTGATCCCGAACATAAGAGAATGGATGGACTGTGGACACAGGCGACTGGATTATTTCCTGACGCAGGTGCTCACAGGACACGGGTGTTTTAGGGCCTATCTCTCTAGGTTCGGAAAGGCTGACACAGATGAATGCCTATACTGTAGACAGTCGGACACTGTGATACATACGATGTTAGATTGCAACAGATAGATAGTAGAAGGAACAGAATGTAAAGAGAGACAGGTGTGAATGTTGTTGCAGTGAGAGATAATATTGAGAGAATGATTGAAAACAAATCAGATTTGACTAGCATACACAACTATATCCGTGCAGTGATTAAGAAAAAAGAAAAGAGGAAGAAAGACAGCTGGACCAACGGCAAAGGTAAGAGTGAAAGATGCTGGAAGTTGTAGCTAAAACAATGGGTCAGACTATGAGTTAGAATGCGTGAGTCAGACTGTGCAGAAGGAGGAAATGCCCATCTGGGAATGATGCCGTACTAGCAGCGATGAGGGTCTTCTACGCGCTATGGAATGAGACAGGGAGCCTCCTTGCTGATGAATGAAGTGTGGATGTGGATGAATGGAGAATGAATGAATGAAGGTAGTGCGGCCATTCCGCTTCCGGATCGCTGGATAACAGACGAGCGTCTGGTTTAGCAGGTCGGCGTTCGGCGTAGACTCGGCATCGAGAGAACATTTTAAGTACCTCGGGAACTATCGTTGGGAATACGAAGAACGAATCCTGCACTAAGGTCAGTCAGGCGGCGTCCTTGACTAAGATGTCTTTTAAAGATTCCAAACCCCACCCCCTCCCCCAAAAAAAAGCATATTGCAGCATAATTTGGTTTTTCTAAACATTTTAAAACAATTAAATATGAGTTTCTTCTTATCCTTCTATCGTCCGTTTTTGGACACAGGCCTCTCTCAACTTCTTTCATCGATTTCTATCCTGAGCAGCATACTTCCAATTTGTTCCGGCTATTCTTTTTCTGTCGTCTACCCATCTCATCTGTGGTCTTCCTCTTAGACGTCTACCTTTTTAAGGTCTCCAATGTTGTATTGTGGCAAGATGAATTTATGAGAAGGAAATCCAAAAATATTCAGAATTTGACTAATTTCTAATACCCGTCATCACAACTTATGCACTGACATATTTCTTTCGAAGAGTTAAAGAACTTGGTATTTGAACTGGTTTATCTTCAATCTTATACCCTTACTGAGAAAGACAAAAAGAACATAGATGTATTTGAGATGTACTGCTGGAGACGAATGCTGAGAATACCATGGGTGGCCCGAAGAACAAATGAATCCATACTGGACCAGCTAAACATAAAGAAAAGACTAAGAACACAAATATCAGAACAAATAATAAGCTATTTTGGACATGTGCTTCGAAGAAATGGTCTTGAAAAACTTACCATCCAGGGAAAAGTAGAAGGCAAAAGAAATAGAGGTAGATCTCCCACACGATACACGGACCATATTGTTGCTACCATTGGCGCTCCATTGTCAGAATGTGCTAGAATGGCAGAAGATAGAAAAGCGTAGAGGAACATTGGGAAATTCAGCTAATAGCTTCATGATATCACGATATCTGCATCAGGTCAACGACTAAGAAGAAGAAGATCTTCAATCTTGCAATAAGTTTTTAAAAAGTTTTGACATGGTTTCAGTTCAAAAAGAAATTGCATAAATAATTTGTAAAAGTTTCTTGTCCAGCTGACGTATTTTGAATCTGGAAACACGTCTGTAAAATGTGCTGGGGAGATTTATTATCATTTTTTGATAGCTTATTTTGGTAAAGTGAATTCTTTATGTATTAAACTACTTGGAATTTCTTTTGACATGGAATGTGAAATAAATGTTTTCTTAAATAGGTACCTACATTAAAATCATCGAACTTTTTAAAACTCCCACAAAATTTTTTATTTCTAATAGTGAAATTGAAATCATCAAACTTTAAATGGAAACATTTTTTTTAGTATTTATTTTAAAAAACTGTATTAAATGGTAGAAGTATCATTGAACAAAGAGGACAGTCCCGATGTTACGGGACTATTTCCCACCCTAGAAGAGCTATAGAGATGTAGAGGTATAAAGAGATTTGATAAGTTTAAAAAACCATTGAAATTGAGAACATTTTTTTCGCAAATACTGCAAAACATAGTTTTACTATTGATGAATTTTAGTTCATTTTTGGTTCTAATCCAACTTCTTAGAAGAGTAAATTTTTGTTTACTACTTTAGGCATTTTCAAAAAAATAATAATAAAGTGACTTTTTCTACACACTATAGACAATAACTTGCAATCTCAAAAGTTGAACAACATTTTATTGATTGATGTAATACTTAATATTAATATAATAATTTAAGTCTTCACGTTTTGGAAAATTCTCCATCTGGGATGTTGCCTTTATAGATTACAAATGCGTTAATTGCTGAGAGATTAAGGAGATTATAAAAATTGGCCAACGTTCCGTATTTCTGGAAATATTATATGATGTGATCATTCTATCTACAACATCTACTCCACTTTTTGTGGAATTACAATACCAAATCACATCAACATGGCTATTAAAAAAAGGGGTTAGTAATAGAGGGCTGAAAACTAAGGGCTGTATGTATTTTTTATTGCCACATCATAAAAACATAAAAATAAAAAATTTTGTTTAAAAAATAAAAAAAAATGATAGGGGTAAACCACCTTTACCCCTATATGGGTAAAGGTGGTTCACTCCAAAGGGATATGAAAAATAGATAGCACCCTATTTTTAGTCCTACAAAATAGATATGTCAAATTTTATAAAAATCGGTTCAGCCATTTTGGAGAAGTATCGCAACTAACTCTGTGACATTAATATGGCTATTTAAAAATGAGCTCAGTAATGGAGGGATTAAAATTAAGGGGTGAATGTATTTTTTTAACTCTGCCTGTATTGGTATGGGGTGAATTGAGTAGCTCTATAACGAATACAGCCGGTCACAGTAAGGGTCCCTGCCTGGGGTATAGGTGAAAACCGGTCAACGGTCTTAAGAGCAGAGGATGGCTGGAAAAGTTACAATGAACGGAAAAAATAGAACACCATATCCACTGCTGGAGCGGAGTTAATAAGGAATGTAGAGCAAAGGCAAGAGTGGGAATACTAATCAACAAGAAGTGGGAGAACATGGTTAGAACATGAGAGCCAATCAACGAGAAGATAATTAAAATGCACATAGACATATACGGTAAAGAGACAGTGATACTCGGAGTATATGCACCAACAGACGATTCCCCGAGAATAGAATTTCACGGAACAACTTTAACACCAAATAGAGCTAATCAAGAAGAACGTAGAGATAATTATTATAACAGGAGACCTTAACGGCAGAACCGAAAGGAAAGAAAACGATAAAGTAGTGGGGGGATTTGAAGAGGATGAACAAAACGATAACGGAGAACGTCTGATTGAATTATGCGAGCTAAACAACCTAAAAATCGCCAACGGATTCTTTAGACATAAAAATATTCATAAATATACATGGACGCAAGAAACACGAAAGCTGAAATCAATAATAGACTACGAAATAGTCAAACAAGATACCACAATAAAGATAATAGATGTGAGAGTCAGAAGAGGAGCAGAATGTGGAACTGACCATAAACTACTGACAGCAAAAATGGGCATTAATTAAAAACATAACAAGACCCCTCTACAGAAGAACCGTTGAACACTATAAGAGAAAAACAATACAATATAGACCTACTCCAAGAACAATTAAAAAGAGAACTATACAAACAACGTCTAGACCCAAAATTAATAGAATTCAGATAAGGCAACATCGAAGAAATATGCGAAGATATAACGGCGAGTATAAAACAAGCAGCATTCGAAGCCTTTGGAGAGATAGATCATATAACAAACAAACAGCACTATTATAAAATAAATGAACCAACAAAAAGAATAATTGAAGAGAAAAAGCAACTATACAGAAAATGACTGACTACAAACTGATGAAGTTTATAGGGAATATAGAAAAAAAGATAGACAAGTGAAAAAACAATTTAAACAACAAAATAATGAAGAATTGGAAAAAACCAGCTTAAATATTGAAACATACATAGGAGGTACAAGAACTAAGGAGTCATGGAAAGTACTGAGAGAATTGAAACAAAACTCAAAAGAAAAAATTAAATTGGAAAATAAACAGGACAAAGAATGGAAGGACTATTACAAGGAACTGTTAACAGAACAAAGACCACAATTCATTGGAAAAAAACAGAAAACAAGAAATAAAAATATCAGATACGAAAATGAGAATGGCCATAAAAGCAATCAAAAATAAGAAAGCACCGGGACCTGGAGGCATCTCACCTGAGCTTATAAAGTAAGGCTCAAACAAATTACACCGGATGATAAAGTGGATATTTCAGAAAGCGATAAATGGAGAGCAGCTCCCAAAGGAATGGACGTAGGCATATATGACATCTATATTTAATATAGGAGATAGAAAACGATGCGAAAACTACAGAGAAATAAGCGTAATATCATCAATAGGAAGACTATATGGGAATATACTGCGAGAAAAGATACAGCAAGCAATAAAAGGCAAAATCTGGGAGGATCAGGCAGGCTTCACGGCAGGAAGATCATGCATAGACCACATATACACACTGGAACAACTGTTCGTAAAGAAAAAAGCAAAAAATAGAGATATATATTTGGCATTTGTGGACCTGAGAAAGACGTATTACTCTGTACCAAGGTCAGAACTATGGGAGGCAATGTACAAATTAGAAATACAGACGGAACTCATAGAAGCTACAAAAGCTCTGTATAAAGAAAATAAAGTGTCCATTAAAATGGGAACAAGAATCATAGGAGACTTCACCACAACAAAAAGGCTCCTGCAGGGTTGTTCCACATCTCCAACCCTATTCAAAATATACTTAGAGAAACCTTGACTACATGGAAAAAAAATGCGAAGGAATGGGAGTACCGGTACGAAACGAATACCTATATACGTTAAGCTTTGCAGACGATCAAGTAGTGATTGCACAAGACCAAGAAGCCCTCAGTTACATGATGAAGAAACTACATGAAGAACATACCAAGGCGGGCCTAGATATTAACCTCGCAAAAACAGTACCTATCTATAAGTGAAGAAGATTTAGAAGATCTACAAATTAACAATAACGGAAGAAAGTAAACAAAGATTAGGACAAACAAGAACAGCAATCCGACAACTTAATTCAGTATGGTGAGATAGACACCTAAATATGAAGACAAAAACACAGATTTATAAAACATTAGGGCGAAGTATTATGACATATGGGGCTGAGAATTGGATTATAAACAAGAAAAACAGCCAGTAAGACAGTAGCAACAGAGATGGAATGCCTGCGAAGATGCTGCAGATTATCAAGAATGGATAAGAGAAGTAATAACGAAATAAAGCAAAGAACATCAATAGAAACAGACATACTAACATATATAGAACAAAAAACACTAAAGTGGTATGGACATGTAAAAAGAACTAGCGACAGCAGATGTATAAAAAGAATAACCAAATGGAGCCCCATAGGCAGGGGGAAAAGAGGACACCCCCAAGATCCTGGAGGAACGAAGTAGACGACGCCGTGAGTAGATCATGCCTAAACGATGGAGAATGGGACAACAGAGAGAGATGGAAACGTTTGAGCGAGAGAAGACAGTGAATACTGTAGAATCCCTGAATATATTTATACATATATATATATATATATATATATATATATATATATATATATATATATATAGATATATTTATATATATATATATATATATATATATATATATATATATATATATATATGTATTTTGTATTGCCACATGATAAAAACATAAAAATAAAAAATTTTCTTTAAAAAATAAAAAAATGTTTAGGGTGCACCACCCTTACCTCTTAGGGGTATAAAAAATAGAGAACAACCTATTCTCAGACCTACAGAATACATATGTAAAATTTTATCAAAATCGGTCCAGCCGTTTCAGAGAAGGAAGGTTTCACATGGGAACAACATGCGGTGTTTCCAAGCGGTCACCAATCCAAGTACCAACTGCAACCGACACTCCTTGACTTCAGTGATCGAACGAGAACCTGGATATTTAGTGTGGTATAACTGTTACCCAATCTATCTATACTGGCATTTATTTTGTTAATCCCAGCTTCCTTTGTTAATCATAGTATGACGCCATCTATTAGTTATATTGCGATTTAAAATGAGAGATAAACAGTTTTTGAAGTCTTTCCGTAAAATTTTTTAAAAATTATCTTTTACACAAACCTTCTCCTGATAATAACAAACACAACAACAAAAAATTATTTAATTTGGTGCAGTCGTTCTGAAGTGAAGCCCTACAAACATTTCGGTCATTCATTTTTATTAATATAGATTGTTTTCGCGAAATTTATCAAAAGCAATTGTTAAATACCTGTATCAAAGAGTGTCACGAAAAAGGCTTTTTATTTGCGAATTTCTCTGGTCTAATAACCAAAAAATACAACTGCATATTAATGTAACTATATCTACCTAGAATTTCCACGTTATTTAGTATGTATACATATAGATAAATCCTCAAAAATTGCCTAATGGAACTTTATTTATAGCCTATCATTGGAAATTAATATTAATGAATGTATTCTAATTTTTTTGTACTGCGGTATATCTTATTATTATAATTTTATCTGTAATAATAAAACATATATATATATATATATATATATATATATATATATATATATATATATATATATATATGGTGATAATTTTTCAAGATATTGGTATAAAATTTAACAATAAATGGGTATTCATATCAAAAGTGATTTATTTGGTACCGCTGTAAGTAAAAATCTTCCTGACAAAACATGTCCATACTCTGGGGATGGAATATTATATCAAAGACAAACTGTACTAGGCAATAGTTGTCACTAACATTTAAAATTAACGTATTAACGTATTTGATTGTCTCTTGGGTGTAATAAGCACATGGTATAAACTGATACTCATGAACAGACAGAATTTTATCGAAAACGAAATGTGTGTATCAATCATTACGAGCATTTAGTACTGGCTGTTTGATGTGCTGACTGTTGTGGTCAACAATTTAGTTTGTGCATTATAATTTGGACATTAATTACTTATTGTAAGTACAGATTTATAATTTTAATTTCTAGTTTGGGGAGTTTTAAAGAGATGCATTTTCCTAATATCATTTTAAATCTTTTTATTTATGTAGATATATATTTATAAATACTGTAGAAATTTTGAAGTAAATGGAACATTTGCACAATTTTTAAATATTTTATTACACATTTTTAAGTATAAGATTGACTTAAATGATGTCAGTATTTTTGAGATGCCTATCTAGGACAACTTTATTTGAAAATACTTCTTGTGATTAAGGATATGATATCAACTTTTAATATAAGAGTCTATATCGGAAGAGTAAAGATAGCTTATTGTTGGCCTTTATCAACACCTCTCATCACATGTAATAACGTCAGCAAAATATTGTTGTCAGTAATTAAATTTAGTCTTGAATAAAACAAGGAAAAAATCGTATCCAATATGTATCTTCTAATATCCCTCTGCATTTTAAAATTTGCTAGATCTAGTGCCTCAAGACTGCACCAGACACAAAAATAAAACTAGATGACTTTGTTGATCACTAAAAGTCTTGAACAAAGAGGATAGACAGCACCAGATAGCGGCTGGAGCTGATCTAGAACTGTAAATTGATTCACTTCATTCGCAAAGTACCTGGAAAGCACCCAATTAACTTTCAGGTATAAATAAACGTCATAGACGTCAGTGACAGGAGTGACTTATTACAGATTTTCGTAGGGCAAAGATCTTTCTCTACGGATATCAGTTTCTTGCAAACCACACAAGTCAAACTGTCAAAATCTGTTAATTATAAATGGATCTGGAGAAATAAGGATGCCAACAAACAACAACGAGCAAACTCCCGTTTCCTAGGCCCAGAAGTCTTTTGTGGACTAACCAAAAGGATCATTTAGGATTTCACTGGCTTAATAACAATCTTAAAAACTTAAAAAAGATAAAAATTAGCAGCAGGTCTTCTCAATGGACACTACAAAAACTGTCGTTTGTGAGAAAATAAGAAGCAGAACATATAGTGTGTCATTGCATAGCATTATTTTGTAGATGGCTTTAGTTACTAAAAGGTATGGTTACTTTCACCCGCTTAGAAAGACCCTTTCCTATTATTACCTTTTTAAGCTGATTTGATAAAACAAAACTTTCACTGTAGGTAATTAAATTCTAGTCTATTTTACAAAGGAATGTATAATAACATAATTTGTTTTGTTTTGTCAAATCACTGTCACATGTTATACACTTTTTTTTTAAATTTATTTTTATTTTGTTTTTGAAATTCATTGTACTACCATGCAGGTTTACGTTCATTTCTAATTTTCGCCCATTCTTAGCGAAGAGGTTTCACTAAAATGAAGATTTTCGCCTTCACAAAATACCTCATAACTACAATCTTTTTCTTATTGTTGGTTGTTTGATTTGAGCTTAAATAGGGAAAATATTAATGTATTAATTATTTTAATATTCTAAATACACTTTAGAAGTATATTTGTGTACTGTTAATTATAATTTGTTTATTTAGTTCTTCTTTAAAGCCATCATAGAATGTTATTTTACTGTTACATATCTCTAATTATCATCTTTTTTATTTGTTTTTTTTTTCATATTTTCTCTCTATTCTCAATCTGCATTTTATATTAATAACCAAGCGTTTGTTTTTTAATATGTGGTTTATCTCCAAAAAAATTTTTGCAAAACCTATGTTTTTTCAATGCCGTAGATAATAATTCCAAACGAAAATTATTATCAACTGTTTGAATCCAACGATGTATATACCCATAGACAAAATAGTATGTTTTAGAAATAGTATTTGTTTATATGGATATAAAGTAAAAAATGCAGAAATATAATTTAGAAAGCCCATGGTTTATTCTTTTATATTTCTATTCTTTTTAATTCTTTCCTGTTTGCTGATTTATTTTTCCAATTTAGGGTTTAAAGTTCTTCTATGTCTTTTCAACATTTTTTTTCCTGATTTTTGGTCTACCTTTATTCTTCTCTCCTCTTATTTCTCTCGTTAGCATTGGGTACCTTTTGGGTAGTCTTGTGTCATCTTGTTATCCTTTGGACATGTCCCAACCATCTCAGTCTTTGTGATTCTATGATCCCTGCGATATTCGGTTTTCCATACATCTTCTCTAGAGCCGTATTTGGCCTTTTTACCCACATTCCATTCCATTCCTCCAAATATTTTACTGAGGACTTTTTTTCCACACTCGGAGCTTGACTTGTTCGGATTTGTTCATCATCCATGTTTCACGGGTATATAATGCTATGGGTCGCTGTCTTATAATATGCTTATCTTAGGCCTTCTAGTCATGTTTTTACTTCTCAATTACTTGTTTAGAGCAAATACACAACGATTACCAGCCATAATTCTCACTTGGATTTCTTTTTTCATATTTGGTCTTCTAATGAATGTCTCTCCTAGGTATTAGAATCTTTCTACTTCTTGGATATTATATGTTTTTCCTTTTCTCCTTGTGAATGTCGCTTCTAGGCATTGGAACCTTTCTACTTCTTGGAATGTATATATTTTTTTCTGTGATTATTGTCAGGTGTTGTCCTTGTATGTATTCTTGTTCTGTCCATTCCGTATATTTGGTATTTTCTTCATTTACGTATAACCGTTTATTTCTAGCTGTCGCTTTTAGTCCTTTTAGTATTTTTTTTAATTCTTGTTTACTTCTGGCTATGTGGCTATGTACTTGGGCACAATGTGGTTACAGTCCGTTCGTTTGGTATGTGTTCTTGTTAACATATTTCTTTCAGCAACTTTTCCAAATGCTTAATTAGTACCTACTGGTCCTACATATGTGAACATTTCAGCTGTTACTTCATCCTTTCCTGGGTTCATATTTTTCTTTAGTTTCTCGATTATTTTTTTATTTCTTTTTCATTATGTGGTATGTCCTCTAGTCGTTCTTGATCGGTATTTTCCTATAGTTCTTCTTTTTCTTTTCATATTCAGTTGTGGATATTTCATTTAGAAGCTCTTTGAATTATTGTTTCCATTTGTTCAGTACTTTCACGCCACTTACTAAATTTCTTCCATTTTTGCTTTTTTAGTGGACAGGTTTTCTTTGGTAATTTCTCTATTCTAAAATTTAGAGATTCTTGTAGAGGCATCTTTAGACAAAACAATATTCTTACAATTCCTGGTCTGTATATATTTTCGTGTATAATGTATTTACATAGCAAAATTTATGAATTTAATAAATTTCAATTTAACCATGTTTATTCAACAAGATTCAGAGACAATCACTTTATGCTTCCACAACATCGTTCTGTTTTGTTGGAAGGTAGCACACATTATGCAGCCATAAGATTCTTTAACAAATTACCAATAGATATACGAATGAATTTACATCAGCCAAACTTTCGGAGGTGTATACATCAATACATTTGTGAGCTTTTAAGATGTATGTCTGTAACTTTGACTTGTCTTATACATGTACTTTGTATAATGTCGCATGTGATCAATAAATTTGACTTGACTTGACTTGACTTCCCAATCATATTTTGTTCCTGAAACGATACGGTTGATTTATTACTAATTATTTCTACAAATTGATGATTCAAATATCCTTTACTCGAAAATTTTACTACTTCATCAGTAATTAATTTTTTCGCAAAATTGCTAGAAATATATTTTAGATACTTTAAGTGTATTATAAGATTTTTATTAAGCAAAATATCTTTTGAGCGTTTTGTGGTGAGGTTAGAATAGTTAGTCGGATCACGACGTATGATACATCATTGGAAAGAAAAGTGGGTAGCGAATATCTTGAGATAGAAAAAACACACATCGTCGCATTGCCAAAAGAAGATTACATCATATCTTCGTTGTTATTGGTTCGATTGGAGTGTGTAATGCGGTAAACTAAAGCGCAGGATATAACGAATATATTAAGATAAAAACAAACAAAGCGACTAACAAAAAGGCAATATACAGTATCTTCATAGTTAATGAACGTATAACGACATACGAGATATCAAAGGACGTTATGGATGAAAGTGATTAACTATAAAGACCTTGTCTATTCCTGTAGACAAAGCATTTCACAAAAAGTTATAATTATCTGCATGATATTTCTATTTGGTTTATTACTTCTGATGTTTTTTTATTTGTTTCCGTTGATCTTTTGTACCCTATCGTTTTATTTATATTTCCACACATTCTCTTTTAGTATTCGTTTTTCTCGAGCATTATTCTTTGCTTCACTTATTATCTAATGGTGACATTTTATTCTCATTTTCCTGGGGTTCTGTCGTTAAGCTATTTATGAAACGTGTTTTTTTCCTTTTAATCATCTCTTCTAGGTCGGCACTGTATTTCTACAAATATGTATTCTTGTGTTGTTCAATACCCAGCACTTGACGCTTTGTTTATTTTTTCCTTTGTTGATACATTTCTGTTGAAGTCGATTCTTCGTTCATCTGTGCATATTTTGTAGCCTATTCTGATATAGTGTTCGAATACTAAATTATTGTAGAAGTACTAATTTCGTATTTTCAATTGTTTGCATCTCATCGTCTCTCTTGATATTGTCTATTTCTCGTTTTCCCGTATATATGAAGTTTCCTAGTACTTATCGTTGGTTAGTTACACATTTTGCTTATCTGTTTACTCGTACATCTTGTATTATCGTTTTTCTAGCTTCCTATTACCATTATTAAATCAATAATTAATCTTTGGCTTCTACTACGTTGTTCCTATGTGTATCTATGCATGTTTTTGTACTGAAATCTTGTGTTGGTTATAGCCAAATCGTATTGTCGACATATTTTAATTAGTCCATTTCTATTGTCATTTCTAATTTCGTCTTCTGCGAATCCTCTTACTACCTATATCGTCATCTTCCTTTCCTACGTGGCTGTTTTCTTTTTGTCTTATGATCGCATTGTCATCCATTGAATATATTCCAACAATTATTATTGTTAGTTGTCCAAATATGTTCATCCTAAGTTCCATTATTTGTTCATTTATTTGCTGGTAATCTTGTAGGTGTGTTATTTTTATTAATATTGATACTCCTTTTAAAGCTCTTTCATATTTGTGAACCCCACTTCATATGTGCATATATTTCACTATAATTTTCCCTCCTTTTTTGTTATACTTAAGACTATTATATATGTGCCTAGTCTTTGGATTTCTGTGTGTATTTTATTTTGATTTGCTGTGATTCCTTGTATATTCCACGTTCCTATTTTCATTCTTTTTCCACGCCCAAGTATATTCTTGTTTCCGTCCAAATTCCGAGGCTGTGGATTAGATTGTTTTTTGCATAATGATTTTTTCTGAGTGTCGGAAACGTACTCTTTAGTACATATCTAACATAATTTTCACATGCTCTTGAGGAAAGCCTTCTTGTTTAAGGCTAACCACTGAACTTCTCCAGCGTTTACAAGATTGTTTAGTACAATATAACAGCTTACTTAAATAGGTGTTTATTTATTATCTACCTTACTTGAAACAGTACTGTAGTACTCTAATATACAATGCATTAAATATTGTTTAATGATTACATATAATTGTTATTCTTAGAATCCGTAACTGTAAAACCGGAAAATCCATAACCTAAAACAACTTTATTATTTTTATTTATAATTCATTATTATTATTGCTGTTTGTACATCAATTTTCTTCTTAATGAATTATTTCTACTAAATATTTACCATACATCAGCAAATACTTATTAAAACATTATATAATGTGTTTTTATAAAATTCATATGGTTAAACGGAATTAATATAGTGTGTTCAAAGTTACTAATATTTTAAATGCTGATAGAGTTACAAAAATATTTTAATATCAAAGTTTTTCGAATCTATCAAAATCTAAATAAATGAATCAGAGATATATTTGGTACGCCATTACTTGTATATAAACCAAAATAACATAAAGATATATTTTTCTTGAAATAGTATTTACTAGAACTAGAAATAACCGCTTCTCTGCTTTAACATCGTCCTTTAATTTAATTTCTAGTTATCTTCTTTCTTCTTTTTGTTAGTAGTTATGATTGTAAAAGTATTTTTGTCTGGCGTATGTTTATTTCTAGACCAATCACCTTGGCCGCTCTTTCCAATTTTGAATATGTTTCTGCAGTCTCCTACACTTTAAGGGATATATTATTATTGGCATCAGCAAGTTCAGCTGTCTTATAACGTATGCATGATTAAACAGTGTTAGAACCAGCCCATCGCCTTGTTTTTGAACTTGCACTGTTTCAAAGCTTTCAGTAAATTCATTTTTTATGCAGACCGTTGCTGTTGTTGAGTCTACCCTTCTTTTTACTATCGGATATATCTTCACGGATGTGGAAGCTATCCAAGATGATATATAACTGGCTTCTTTCTATTGAGTCATAAGCATGTTTAAAATCCGAATATACGATGAAGATCAATATCGTATTCTCACGATTTAATTAGAATTTGTTTTAGAACGAAGAACTCACCTTTTGTCGACCTCCGTGCCGAAAGCCGGTTTGATATTCCCCGATAATATTTTCACTTACGGTTTAAGCAGCCTTTTGAGGATGATTGTAAATATTTTATAAGCTGAGCACAAGACGGTTATTCCACTATAATTTTCACGTTAAGCGTGTCCGCTTTTTGTAGATTGGGCAAATATTTAGCGTTTTCTATTCCGTAGAATTTTTTTTTCCATATCTTATAGTTATGACTGTGTCTCTAAATGTTCTTCTTAGAGTGCCCTCTTCATTTCTAAAGGTCACCAACAATTCTGACAAATCTATTTCTATCGTGTGTAGTTCTCAAAAAAGATTGAATATCAAGACCCGTCACTTTCGGATGTTTTTCAACCTTGAACATTTTCTCCATCAACAACCCATATTGTCTTCCCCAGTACACATGTTCTAGATAACCAGTTTTGCACTTCTTGATAATGTTAAGAAGTTCTCTGCCATGGCCCATTTTACGCAATGCTCCCTCGCTAGTGACATGGTATTTTCAGGAGTCTTCTAAAAACCCACATCTCGAAGGCCTCCAACCTTCTCATAGCACTTAGATTTATTTTCCATGCCTCTGTCTCATAAAAAAGTATAATATATGTATGTTTTTACGAATCAATACCTAGTATCTAGTTTATGAGATGTATTAGTCAAAAGGTCTTCCATTTTAAAGAATACACATCTTAAGTATTTACTTCAAGCTCGTATTTCAACCTCTGGCGTCAATCTACGTCTTGGGTTATCCATGAGCCAAGGTATTTACATTTGTTTTTGTCTTGTATGAGAGTGATATATATTTGAATGTTAGTTTGCATATTTGGAAGTTTGCTTATTACGATTGCTTTTGTTTTACTGGTTTTGATTTTAAGACTAACGAATTCTTCTTTTTCTATTGCGTCTATGAGCTGTTGAAGCCCTTCTGGGGTATCCGCCAGGGTGAAAATATCATCGGCATATCTTATGTTGATGATCAGCTGTTGCAATACAGATTTTTAATAAAACTGATATCTCATTGATTTAACCCTTTTCTAGTAGGTAGGTAAATAAGTTAGGTGTGTTTTACTTTATCAAACGCCTATCATAGTCAATGAAATACATATAAACTTTTTTTGTTTAATCTCTTCATTTTTATAATAGCACTCTAATACTAAAAAGAGCCTCTCTAGTCCCCAACCCTTGACGGAACTCGAACTGATTGTCGCTTAAGTTTTGTTCGCATTTTATGTATATACGTTGGGAAATAACTTTTAAGATAATGATAATTTCTTATGTAAAATTATCATCGGACGGTGTCTGCGGCAGCCTTGTGGGCCATCACTAGATGTGTTCCGTTGCATGTTTTGGCGGTGGAAAGAAAAGAGCTCTATGAGAGAAGAGGCGCAAACCTTACTATGGCCGAAAGAAGACAGGAAAGGGAAAGGTCAATTGAAAGATGGCAAGAAGAATGGAACAACACGGAGGATTTAGCACATTGGACGAAAATGCTGATGCCGAACAAAAGAAATTGGGTGGACTGTGGCCACAGCCGACTGGATTATTTCCTGACGTAGGTGCTCACAGAACAAAATTGTTTTAGGGCCTACCTGTCTAGGTTCGGAAAGGTTTTTTCGTCCTTAGTAAGATGGTTTATGCGCATTTCTGGTTTCCTCAGTTTGATTGGTGTTGTATCATCTACTGCACAAATCGCGCGATGTAGAGTAGATGTCTTAGCCTGCACCTGAAAATAAGTTCTTAAATTAGTAATGTGTTTTTCTAGTTGCTCACTTATATCCATAAGTCCTCGTCCTCCTAAATACCGCGGTAATATCGTTCTTTTTACTGCACTTCGAGGATCGTGTTTTTGTGCCTTTGTGAGGTGTGTTCGTACTTTTCGTTTTTGCAAAAATTTTCAATTGTGTGTATATATATATATATATATATATATATATATATATATATATATATACTAACAACAAAGTTTATTAGGGTTGCAGTCAGAAAATTGGCCGGGATGTTAATGAAACACTCTTATGACTTTTTGTCTAGCTTTCGGAATGGTTTTATTCCTTTTTCAAGACATAGTCGTTGAGATTATTTATAAAAGCATAGACACTCAACATTAATAACACACACATAAAATATAAAATAGTGGACAAAATACATTTTAAAATCTATCTCTCAATATTTAAAGTCTCTCATCTATTTTAATATATAAAAACTATTTTTATGTTTAAAATTTTAAAAAAATTATTACTGTAAATACAAAAACACTTAATTATTCTAAATAAATACGTGACATTATTTTGACAAAATTCTTTTAAATGTCAATTGATAAATTGTTGTTTGTGTTATTATTACATTTATCTAGTAGTAACAAATAGGAGAACATTTCATTTAGATGGCCAATATCCGTTTTATGATTCATTGTATTATTCTTTTGGCAAATGTAGGCCATTTCAAGAAAAAGTCTTTTGGTGATGTTACTTTCCTGTTCTACTACTTTAATGTTATTATAATCTATCTGATGTCCATTTTTAAATACATGTTCACCCAATGCAGTTTTTTCAGGATGCAGTCTATTATCTGACTTGTGGGATGTAATGCGATCTTTAAGGCATCTTGATGTTTGACCATAGTATACTTGTTCACATGATCCGCACGGTATACAGTAAACAACATCTGTTAAAGACAAGAGTGCGGATTGGTCTTTAAGTTTAGAAAAAACTTTGTTAACTGTTAGTACCGTTTTATGTGCAATTTTGATATTATTAATTGATGAAAAAATTCTACTTAGTTTCTGTCCAATGTCTTTAATGTATGGAAGAGATACATATCTAATTGTAGTTTGTTGTGGTAAAGGATCTACAGGTCCAATTCTATCTTGTGATACAGACAGATTTTCTTCGTTTCTTAAATGACTAGTTAAATTTTGTGGAGTGTTAAATAAAATTTTCTTTAGTAGTATACTTGGGTATGAGTTTTTAATGAATAGGTTATATACTATATATATATTATTAATATCATACCCAAGTATACTACTAAAGAAAATTTTATTTAACACTCCACAAAATTTAACTAGTCATTTAAGAAACGAAGAAAATCTGTCTGTATCACAAGATAGAATTGGACCTGTAGATCCTTTACCACAACAAACTACAATTAGATATGTATCTCTTCCATACATTAAAGACATTGGACAGAAACTAAGTAGAATTTTTTCATCAATTAATAATATCAAAATTGCACATAAAACGGTACTAACAGTTAACAAAGTTTTTTCTAAACTTAAAGACCAATCCGCACTCTTGTCTTTAACAGATGTTGTTTACTGTATACCGTGCGGATCATGTGAACAAGTATACTGTGGTCAAACATCAAGATGCCTTAAAGATCGCATTACATCCCACAAGTCAGATAATAGACTGCATCCTGAAAAAACTGCATTGGGTGAACATGTATTTAAAAATGGACATCAGATAGATTATAATAACATTAAAGTAGTAGAACAGGAAAGTAACATCACCAAAAGACTTTTTCTTGAAATGGCCTACATTTGCCAAAAGAATAATACAATGAATCATAAAACGGATATTGGCCATCTAAATGAAATGTTCTCCTATTTGTTACTACTAGATAAATGTAATAATAACACAAACAACAATTTATCAATTGACATTTAAAAGAATTTTGTCAAAATAATGTCACGTATTTATTTAGAATAATTAAGTGTTTTTGTATTTACAGTAATAATTTTTTTAAAATTTTAAACATAAAAATAGTTTTTATATATTAAAATAGATGAGAGACCATGATAAATTTTATCAATATTATAATAGATCTTTGTTGATACAACCTCGTTAAGTTTATAAGTAGAAACAATTTTTAATTAATTATACCAACACCAACAATTTCTTAATCACATTTGTAGCTCCCTGATGAAGGACATAACCAATGTCCGAAAGCTTGGAATAAAAATTTAAAAGAGTACACATTTCATTTTTATTGCTGCAAACCCACTATTTAACGTTTACTTCCTTACGTTGTCAGCAAATACTTCTGGTTCATTATATATATATATATATATATATATATATATATATATATATATATATTATGATCTACTTTGACTCTATTGATGTTTATAAATATAATCTACTTCAATTAATTATTTCATTAATTAAACAAATCAAAACATAAATAAAATATAAATCTCAGGGCTGAATGATCCTATCAATACTTACTTTTGTGTCTTCAAATATTTCTCAGTGGTTTCCTTATAGAGATAGACAAAAGAGAATCAAAATAATACACATATGGATTTCAATTAGAAATTATAAAAATCGTTTATTTTATCAAAACGGAAATTGATATTCAATATTGCAAATTTTATTTATTCTCCTATCCTAAAGAATAGAAATAACCCATTTTGTAACACACGTTTTAAACACTTTGTAAACTTTTTATTATAATTAATGTTTCATTTTATTTCCGTTTTAGTATAATTGTAGAAATTTAGGGTACGAATATTTAATATTTTATAGCTTGGACTTGGAATGAATTTTATATAATATAGACCTACATTTGTCTACACAACTGTGTATCTAAGCCTTATAATCTACATAAATGTTTAATCGGTTATAGAATCGAATGTTAAGATGATATGATATCTATTCTACTAACAACTAAGTAAAACCAAATATCTGTATACAGTGTGTCCGTAAAGTATGTAATAAATTCGATATTTCCTAAATGAAAAGCCGTTTTTAAAAAATCTAAAACACGTCGATTTTTAAGTTTAATGTTCTACATTTTAGAATAAAACTTCATTATACAAGGTGATACAGATTGAAGTGATGACGTCATCGGCTCTTTTTTTAAATGTAACACCCTATATTTTATGACATTTTTAGATCGATAAAAATGAGCTGATTCCAAAAAAGTATAATACTGAGGTTCTAACGGATATAATTTTAAATATATGCGCTTAGAAAATTAATTTTTATTGATTTCTAATATTAATAAATTATAAATAAATTATAATAAATAACTTGAAAGTAATCCAGTAATTAATATATGAGTTTACCTTAAATGTTCGAATTGTAGCCCTTGTTATATTTGACAGTAACTCAAACGTTGTACAAATTCTTGTAGAACCTTGTTTATGGTTTCTTGAGAAATATTGTTTATTTCTTCACGAATTCTTGTATAAAACGAAACCTGCAAATATTGAAGACTTAAAAGTCTTCAATATTTGCAGGTTTCGTTTTATAAACAACATTCGTCAAATTACCCTACATAAAATAATTCAAAGGATTGAGGTCTGGCGACCTCGCTGGCCATTCAATATGTCCACGTCTTACAATCCACCTATTCGGAAAAATTTCGTTTGGGTACCTTCTAACATCTGCAGCATACTGCGGAGGCACACCATCCTGTTTCAACCATAAACTTTCATCAAAACCTCCAGGATTAATTCTACTGGGGAATAAATGAACTAAAGTAGGTACGAGATACCCTCTTAAAAAAGTGGGGTCCGATGATTCTATTTCTTACAATGCCAGCTCATACGTTTACCTTTTGCGGGTATTGTGTATGATGTTTTCGCATCCAGTTGGGGTTTTCTTTTGACCAGTATCTAAAATTCTGACGGTTGACCTCGTCATTTAATGTGAATGTAGCCTCATCAGAAAAAATAATATTTTGAACCAAGAGAGGGTTTCAGTGGCAGTTATCCATCATTGTTTCACAAAATTGTATTCTTTTATCTGGATCATCATCATCATCATCATCACTGGCTCGACAACCCTTTTTGGGTCTTGGCCTGTTCCAGGATTCTTCTCCATTCTGATCTGTTTCGTGCTTTTTTTCTCCAGTTTTTTATTTTTAAGGTTGTTATATCATTTTCTATTTGTTCTAAGTATCTCAGTTTCGGTCTTCCTCTTGTTCTTTTTCCTACTGGCATCTGTTTGAATATTTTGTTTGGAATTTCGCCTTCTTCCATTCTTTCTACATGTCCTATCCAACGCAGCCGTCCTATTTTAATGAATGTGATAATATGCGGATCCTGGTATATTTTGTATAGTTCAGAGTTGTATCGTCTTCGCCATATTCCGTTTTCTTTTGTGCCCTTATATATGTGTCGCAAGATTTTTCTTTCGAAGGTGGCTAACAACGTTTCCTCTCTTTTAGTGAATGTCCAGGTTTCTGAGCCATATGTGAGTACCGGTCTTATTAGGGTTTTATATATTTGGCATTTTGTCTTTCTTGCGACGTTATCTGATCTTAGGTGTCTAATTAAGCCATGGTAACATTTATTTGCAATAAATATTCGCCTCTTCACTTTCTCCGTAACGTTATCAGACGTGACTAGGGATCCCAAGTATATAAAGTTTTTTACCCCTCTATGTTGTATTCTCCTATTGTTATATTTTGTGGCTGCCTTATTTCTGCGTTATTACTTAGCTGCATATATTTTGTTTTGTTCTGATTGATTTTAAGACCACTATTTTGTGCAGCTCGTTCTATTTGGTTGTATGCCTCTATCATTTCTCTTCTTGATCTTGCGATTATGTCAACATCATCTGCAAATGCTAGTATTTGCACGCTTTTATTAATGATTGTTCCAGGATCATCCTCATTTAATTCCTGTACAAGTGTGCATCTAAAGGGGTGCCATTTTTCAAGTTTTATTACTTTGTGTACCGTTGTCTTGCAAACATCGAGATCACGACTAACTTCTAATGTAGAACATCTAATGTTGTATCATAATTTACAGAGGGACGACCTGATTTGCGTGCATTTTCAACCGTACCAGTTTCTCTAAATTTCTTTTCAATCTTACTTACTGTTGACTGCGTTATGGGTCTTTCTGGATATTTATCATTAAATAAATTACAGACTTCCATCTGAGTTCGCGATTTGTCTCCATACTCAATCATCATGAGTATTTCAATTCTTTGCTTGACCCTCAAATTCATTTCTACTTCAAATTAATTCTAAGCAATAATACAGAACATTCACGAATTAATATAATTATTGTACTACTTAATTGTTATTGAACGTTACTAAAAATAATTACATTTCACTAAAAACTAGTAGTAGGTTACTTTTTGGGATTGATAATAAATAATTTATTTTCTAAGCGCATATCTTCCAAATTATATCCATTAGACCCAAGTATTATACTTTTTGGAATCAGCTAATTTTTATCTATCTAAAAATTTCATAAAATATAGGGTGTTACATTTAAAAAAAGAGCCGATGACGTCATCATCTTAATGTGTATCTTTTTTTATAATGAAATTTTGTTGTAGAATGTAGAACAATAAACTTAAAAATCGACGTGTTTTAGATTTTTTTAAAAAGACTTTGCATTTAGGAAATATCGAATTTATTCCATACTTTACGGATACACTGTATAATATAAAACTGTCTACCTAAAATAGCTCTAATCTAAAATGATTCTTAATTTTTTAATAATCCCTTGATAACGATATCTGTCCAGCTAGATTTAAATGCTCCAAGACGCTATTTTGGTCATATTACGAAAGATATGTAGTTAGTTGACAAGATATAATAAATTATCCTTCAAATTTTCAAGACCAAACAATCGTTAAAAATTATTTATGAAACCGTTTAAAATTAATCTCAACAAGCCTTGCAAATAATATTTTATTATAAATTGATAATAATTAGATTTATATGAATACTAATAACATTACCAATAACTTTTTAAAAATACCAGGGGCAGTCGTGAAGTATTAAATGTGGTCTTCCAATTATCTTCTTCTTATAATGTCTTTTCAATGCAAATCAAACTACTTAATGGACTACAAGCTCATAAAAGATTTTTAATGAACCATTTGCTCCAGCATGAATCACATATAAAACAAATACTACAATATGTAATAACAGCTTTAGAAACTATACCGTTAATTCTTATCGGTACAGGTGAGTCACAGATAAGATAAACTAACTGTTCAAGGAGGGGGGGACTTTTTGGCCAAATATATTTGTACGGCATTTATAACTTCTGTAAGCAATACAAAAATAATGACCTGCGACCTAACACCGTAGAAAAATATCGGTACTAGGAGGAAGGAAAACTTTTTATTTTTAAAAAATTGTTTCCCCATTTTCGACAAATTGACACAGTAAGGCATTCATACACAAAGTTTCTTATCGGTATATAGATTAATTTTGTGCAACGCCGCCGTAGATTTCGGCTGAAACAGGGGTGATAAATCTAAGGCGCAACTTTTAACTTGAACCCCCATGCTTTGAGTACCAATAAGAATTGGCGGCATAGTTTCTATTGCCGTCAATATTGCATATAAGTTGTCATGTATCATTGATTTATATGTGATTTATATTGGATCAAATGACCCCCCAAAAATATCCCATGGGCTTGTAGTTTACCATCATCATCAACCTGTATGCGTCCACTGCTGACGACACATTGGTCAAAGGTTTTCCTTTTGAGGCATATGGGTAGGTCCAATTTAAATACATAGTTTAATTTAGCAAACGCTGCCTGGGCTATGTCACGTCCTATTTGACGCGGGAGCACACATATCTGTGTGAAAAATCATGAGATAAATCAGTACAAAATAAGGTTAGAAGCTTATGGGGGATTTAAAATAAAACCTATGGGTATTATTACACTTAAATGTTTATTTAAAGGGAACATATTTCAACTAGAATTTGTTATAGTTAAAGATAACCTTACGCCAATTTTAGGTTTAAAGTCATGTTTAGATTTGGATTTGATGCAAAGAGTAGATAACATAGATTTAAATTAATTACTATTTAAATGGGAATAAGCTACAATTAAAAGTTAAAATACGTTTATTGACGTTTCAATTTCCACTTCGGAAATAAAAAAACTTCCAAAGAGAGATAAAAAAATCAACTGTTAGATTTAGAAAAACGTGGCATTATATCTAAATTTTAGGGTCCTACAGAGTGATTGAGCAATTTGGTTATAGTTGAAAAACCTGATAAAACCTTAAGAATTTGTTTGGATCCTAGAGATTTAAACAAAGCACCTAAAAAGAAATATTGTTTAATACCTACTATTGAAGAGATATGCAGTAAGTTAAAAAACAAATGTTATATTTCCGTTTAGACTTTAAAGAGGGATTCTATCAAGTTCAGCTTGATGAGAGGTCCAGTAGAGTTTGTGCATTTGGAACTCCTTTTGGAATTTGGAAATTTCATAGACTTCCATTTGGACTAAAAATTGCTCCTAAAATTTTTACTTAGAATAAAACTTTTTTTACTAAAACTTAGAAAACTTTGGTGATATCGATGGATGTCTCAACTATTTTGATGATCTTTTAATATTTGCAGATAGTCTTAAAGAACATGATATAATCCTTAATGAAGTATTAGAACGTACTAGAAATATTGGAGTAAAATTTAATCCTAATAAGAATACAGTATAGAATGTCTGAAGTAAAATATTTGGGAAATACATTCGATAGAAATGGTATGAGACCTGATTTATATAAAGTTATGATAAGTTATTATAAAGCTATTATAAATTTGAAAGAACCCAATAATAAAAAAGAGTTGCAAAGAATACTGGGCATGATCAATTACCATCGCAATTTTATACCAAATTTATCGGATGTATCAGCCCCATTAAGAGAATTGTTAAAAAAGAATAGAGTTTGGATGTGGACTAGAAGTCACACACACTCATTTAATTTAATAAAAAAGTTAATTTGCTCACCACCAGTTCTTGCAAATTTTGATGAAAATATTCCAATAATAATTCAAACAGATTCAAGTAAAAAAGGTGTTGGATGTGTATTATTACAAAATCTTGAATCTGTATCTTTTGCTTCTAGATCTTTAACCGATTGTGAAACCAAATTTAGCCAGATTGAAAAGGAACTAAATGCAATCCTATTTTCTTGTACTAAATTTTATAATTATATTTATGGTAGAGAAGTTATGGTTTTCACAGATCATAAGCCCTTGATTTCGATAATGAAAAAAGGCATGGCAGAAGTAGACTCCTAGACTACAACTTATGAAGGTCAAATTATTAAAATATGACTTAACTGTAGAATATAAGCCAGGCAAGGAAATGCTGATAGCTGATTTGTTGTCTCAAAATTTTTTGAAGGAAAAGGTAGAGGATGGTGCTTTTGTAACGGAAATAGTACATACATTAAATATAACAGAAGAAAGGAGAGAGGAATTTATAGCTGAACCTAAACAGGATAAGAAGCTACAAATAATTAGAGATTTTTGTGAAAAAGGGCGGCCATCATGTGCATCGAGGGCACCTTACATAGTAAAAGATTATTTTAATATTTGTACATTTGACATGACGTTTACTCATTAAATGATTTGATGTTTTGTAGGGACAGAGTTTTCGTTCCGGATTCTTTGCGGCATAGGATGTTAAAGTTGCTTCATGAAACACACTTTGGGGTTACAAAAACACAGCAAAGAGCGAGAAAGGTATTGTTCTGGCCAAATATGAATAAGAACATAGTGTATTTGGTTATAAATTGTGTTGATGGTGAGAAATATCAGATAAATAATGTTAGAGAGCCGTTAATACTAAGAGAAATTCCAGAACTACCATTCCAAATGCTAGCGGCTGATATTTGTGAATTTGGTGGAGCATCTTATTTAATTGTAATGGATTATCTCACAAAGTAGATTGAAATTGTTCCGTTGCAGTCCAAAACGTCCCAGTCAATAATAAATTCGCCTGAGACTATGTTTGCCACTCATGGAATTCCTTTGGAAGTCGTATTTGATAATATGCCTTTTGGCTCCAAGGAATGTCAAAAATTCTCTAAGGAATGGAACTTTTAATTTGTGACATCTAGCCCTAGATATCCTAGAGCAAATGGGCAGGCAGAACGAGCGGTCCAGATAGCTAAAAATATTTTCAGGAAGTTTGAAGATCTTCAGTTAGCCTTATTAGAATATAGAAACACACCACAATTAGGTTCAGACAAATCCCCAGCACAACTCTTGAATAGTCGTAGACTTAGAGGCAAACTTCTAGTTTTACATAAAAAATATTTACCAGAACAAGTAGACCTAAAAAATGAAAAGAATAAATTGGATAATAAAAGAAACTTGTACAAGCACTACTATGATAGAAATACAGCTACAAAAGAAGAATTAAATGTAGAGGATAATGTGGTTAGAAGAGAAGATGAGCAATGGAAACCTGCTGTGGTTAGACGAGGTTTACAAGAGATCATATGTTGTTGAGAAAGAAAATGGGACACTTGTAAGAAGAAACAGCTATTACTTAACACCATCTAATTATATGCCTAAACATCATATTAACTAAGCAGATGATTTTGATCACAATCAAAATGACAAACCTTCAACATCAACGGCCTATGAGAGTGAAATACCGAATCAGTTTCCTATCAGAAGTAAAAGATTAATTAAACCCCCATCTAGATATAATGATTTTGAGATGTACTAGTTTTGCAATCAGTATTGGTATTAGTTTTTATTTTAGAATGTTTTTATTCTTAGTTCATTGTTGCAATTTCTATGTTTTATTTGAAGGAAAAGATGTCATGAGACAGAATAGCTCATTAATGTAAAGTCCTGATAGAACTATGACATGGGACATGCGGCACAAGATCTCATGGCATAGATAGAGGTTAAGCACTTTAGATTAGGTGATGATGACACTGTATTACTGAAAGTAATAATAATAAAGATGTACAACAGTCCGTATTAAACATTATTACAAATACATTCGTTAAATTTTTAATATTTTGCATCCAGTCACATCAGTGACGTGCGATGCGTAACTATGTAGATACCCGTAAAATATATATGTTTTTTACACGTCATTATATATTTTATATATATATATATATATATATATATATATATATATAATAACGGATTTATTACGGCTGTCGCCGCTTCTCCGCCCCCAATTTCCATCTTTTTCTGTCATATGCAGTTGCCTCTTCTAAGTCTCTTGCCGCCATTGCTTCATCAATATCGTTGCGCCAACTTCTCCGTGGTCGTCCTCTCTTTCTTCTTTCAGGAGGGATCCATTCCAGTACTCTCCTAGGCCATCTGTACTCTGGCATTCTTTTAACATGTCCGAACCAGATTAATTGTTTTCTTTCTATGTCATCATTGATATTTCTCTCCATTTTCATTTCGTTTCTTATTGGTTCGTTTCTAACTCTCTCCAGTTTCGATCTACCGCAGCTTCGTCTCAGATAATCCATTTCTGTTGTCATAAGTTTGTTTTTATTAGCTTTGGTGACGTCCCATACTTCCGAAACCGTAAAGTGTAATACTTTGAACTATACTACCGTAAATGTGTTTTTTGGTTTCTCGTCGAATTGTTTTTTGCCAGAGAAGAGAGTTTAAGGCACGGGTCGCTGCTCTGCCCTTGTTTATTCTTTCCCTGATTTCATCTGCGCTATTTCCCTTCTTGTTGAAAATGACCCCCAAATATTTGCAGGATTGCACGCCTTTGATTTTGTCGTCTTCCAAGACTAGGTCACATATTTCATCTGTTCCCACTGAGAAATATTCACATTTTGGCATATTCATGTTTAGACCTGCCACCTCATATTCTTCTTGCAGTTTTCTTACCATATAGCTAAGATCGTAGCTGTCTTCGGCAATTACTACCTGGTCATCCGCAAAGAAAAGTGTATATAGCTTGTTTTCTTCCACCGTTATTCCCATGTTTCTACATTTTTTTACCCATTTCACTAAGGATCTGTCCAAATAGATTTTAAATAAGGTGGGTGACAGACAGCAGCCTTGTCGTAGTCCTTTTGTTGTTTGAAAAGGAGAGGTGATTTCTTGTCCCATTTTAATTCTCGCAAAGTTTTGTTCGTAATATTTTTGAGTGGCGTTAATAAGAATTGGGTTTATTTTCAAGTTACCCATTTCTATCCATAGTTGGGAGATCGGTACACTGTCATATGCTTTTTCAAATCTATTAAAGCTATATGAGTTTCTCTATTTCTCTGCACTCGTTTTTCCATTGCAATTTTTAATGTGAAGATATTATCCATAGTGGAGCGTCCGGCCCTAAATCCCGCTTGTTCTTCGGGTTGTTTGTCTTTGATATCATTTTCTATCAGGTTTCGTAGTACTTTTGAGTATAGTCGGCCTATAGTAGCAATCACTGCGATCCCTCTATAGTTTTTAGGATCCATCTTTGTGCCTTTCTTGTGTATTGGAGAGATATACGATTGTCTCCATTCTTCTGGAACTTCTTCTCCGTTTAAGCATCTTTCGAATAATTTTCGGATCATCTCAAACAGTTTTGATGATCCATATCTAATCAACTCTGGATGTATTCCGCCTGGGCCTGGAGATTTTTTTAATTTCATTCCCTTAACTGCTTCATTCACTTGTTCTATTGATATTTCGATTCTTCCTTCTACTTCCACTTGTTTATTTGTCTGTTTAAACCTTTCTCTTCTCTCTGTTAATAAGTTCTCAAAATGCTCTACCCATGTGTTCTCTGGTATTCTATTTATTATGACTTGGTTTTTTGTCGTTGTTCTCATCGTTTTTATAGTTCTCCAGGCTTCAGAGCTCTTTGTCCCTCCTATATGGTTGTCTAGGTAATGGCATTTTTGTCCCCATGTACTATTTTTCTTTTTAACCACTTCTCGTTTGACTTCTTTATTCAAGTTTTTATATTGTTGTTTTGTACGTTCGTCTCCCTGTTGTAATAACTGTAGATATACTTCCTTCTTTCTTTTTTTTTTTTATTCATTATATATTATATATTTTATTCAAATGTAAATAACAAGGACAATAAATAGTTATTGTACATGTATATGTACCAAAAGATTTTTTTTCGTACACCGCTAATATTCCGGAAACAAGAGTCGGCCATTGTTACTAGCTACTTTGGACGCAAGTATTTATTTACAGGTTCCATCCTTAGTATATTATATCGATGGTGCTTTATATACACTTGAAAAATATAAACAATGGAGTTAGTAATTTGTATGAATGTGAAGTTGGTGCTATGGCTGGAACTATTACAACAGTTTAATGCTTAAATATACTGTGGCTATTACCAACATCGTTCGTTAAACTTGTTTACTAATTCTGTTGACTGTAAAACATATTTTTTCTAAAATTTGGTTTAATTTTTAACCTTTGATTAATTGAACAGACGTTTAAACTGTTACTGCAAAACTGGTCCTATAACTATTCTATTTTCCAATGGTTTATTCAATCACACTCAAATAAAGGCAGGGATAATTCAGAAGTCATATATTTTTGTATTATACATCTTACCAACTAAAATGTGTATTCAAGGCCAACAAAATTACGAAAACTAAATATTTATATGTTGTATAAAATAATAAATAATTAACTCTATCTACTTATCACATTTGTGCACTATGCCATCCTTATATAATTATTTAACTTGATCTTATTTTAATAGGAATAGTTGTTATATATAAATTTTTTGATAATGGTCATTTTGTAGGTCTGGGAAGATGGCAACTGTTCAAAGGGAAACTTGTACTCTAGAAGCAAATGTACTAGAAAATACTTTAGAGTTTTCACTACTTGATCTCTTCGTTCCTTTAGAGAATATGGAATCTTCAAACTGCAGTAAATATTATGATGAAGTTCAAAAAAAGGAATATCCATTTCTCAACGGTGACGACAAGTTCTTAGACAGTATCATTAAAGATATATTTAATAACGACGACCACCTATTAGAAGAATCTATAGCCGATGATAATTTTTCTCAATTTGACGATCTCAGACTCTTTGATTCAAGCAGCATATCGGTATTAGGAGTAAATCTGGATTTACATTCCAACGACGCTATAACTAAAACCAGAGAATTAGATTTATTTGACGATTGTATTAACCTCGATCTTGATCTAGAAATAACGAATTCTAGAGTTAACGATGTGCTTCCCCTGCCGTTCGAAATAAATATGGAGAATAACGTTTCTGAACCTTTGGGTATCTTCGAAATGTTTCCACACATGAACGACGAGAGAAATAGAAGACGACGGAACCTTCTCTATGAAACCACGTGTAAAAAGACCCCCAAAGATCCTCCAAGTGAAGATAAACACTTTATCCAGAGTTCACATGCTTTAATCACCCACGACTACACTCAGAAAAGAGAAGAAGATAAATATTTCTCATGCCCCATTGCTAACTGTGAAAAAGTATACGCCAAAGCATCTCATCTTAAAGCCCATCTCAGGAGACACTCCGGCGAGAAACCGTTTATCTGCAACTGGTTGAACTGCACTTGGAGATTTTCCAGATCCGATGAACTCGCTAGGCATAAACGTTCTCACTCAGGAGTTAAACCTTACAAATGCGAACTTTGTGAAAAGGCTTTTGCAAGATCTGACCATCTATCTAAACACAAAAAAGTCCATAAGAAAAAAATGAGTCAATATGGAACATACCACATAAGAAAACGTGCAAGATATAGTGTGTTAGGGGAGATATAAAGACTTTTTGTACTGAATACACTTAAGTGACTTTTTCAAATATATTGCAGGACAAAAAATCCAGACACCTTCATATTTTTTATTTTGGCTCTAATAATATTGCAAAAAACTAAAAAAATACCAGTGAGGTAAATTGGTTTCTGAACATTTCGCTTAAAACTTATAAAATAATTTTTAATTAATTACAAATATTTTGGTTAAATTTTGAAAGCCTTCAGTTTAAGTTCTAGACTTAGTAAGTAGTCGAGGAAATTAAGCAATGCAGCTTCGAAAATCGGCGCAGTAAGACGGATTGAGATGCTGTTTGGTGCATTCGATTCCTAAGAGTGTCAGGAAAGTTTGTGAATTAATGTGATAATGAACAACTGAAAAATTTCATTTGTGCATAAAAAATGCATTTTCCCGAGAGGCAAATTTAAAAAATTTTAACTCGGCAAATATTGAATAAAATGTCGCTGAACACGAATATCATATTGGCAAAAGTCACCGGGCACTGGGTACCAACGATCTAGGTTCAAAAATTATGTTTACTGGAATTTAATTTTTTTTTAAATTGACCTCCTTTTTATAGTAAAGTTGGTAGCACTGCTTTTAAAAAAATTGGCTTTTTAAGCTACTTCAGGCAAGGAGCTCTTTACCTACTCTCACTGTATACAGCAATAGTAAAACGGTCACGTGCATATTTTATCGCATTTATTTTTATATTGTTAAATTTATTTACTAAATAAAACAACTGATATAAAAGTTGTATAAATTTAAGTAAGCACTTGATTTAATTACATTAAAGAATATTTAAAAATGGTTTTTGCATATTAAACTTTTTACGTGCAAAATAAATAAAACATACGAATTTTTCAATTGTGCGCTTAATTACCGACAGAGCATTCCATTGTGATTTGATAAATAATAAATTATTATTTGTTTTGTTTACTTTTTTAAATAAATTAGTTATCAAATTTTTATTGCATTCCTCGTATTCGCTGAAATAATATTGGTGTTCAGCAACCTCGAAAACATCCGAGAAACGAGTTTCGAACGATTTTGTATGGAATCTGAAAAAAACTTCTGGAGACGAGGCGAGTGCGATGAATCCCTGGGTACCAGGTACCTCGGAGACCTTCACCGACATAATATTCGTGTTCAGCGATCTCTAAAATCCCGAGAAAAAAATTTTGAATGATCTCATATGGAATCCACCGAAAACTCCCAGAGAAGAGGTAGATACCATCCGTCTTGGGCACCAGATACATCTGAAACCTTCTTTGACATGATATTCGTGTTCAGTGACCCTGAAAACTCTCAAATAGCAAAATTGGACTTATTTTATTTAATAGTTGCCGAGTTAAAATTTTTTTAATTTGCAATTCTGGAAAATGCGTTTTCCAAATGCAATTTTTCATTTCTTCATGATCGCATTGTTGACAAATTTCTTGACGCTCCCACAAATCGAATGTACAAAGCTGCATCTCAATCGGTCTTACTGCTCGGATTTTCGAAGCTTGAGCAGGTTTTTGTGCTTCATTGCCTCAACTAAAAGAATTTAACCCATTAATTCCCAAATTATTATATTTTTCACATTTAAAAGTTTTAATTATACATAATTATCGGTAATATTGTTCTTAATATGGAAATCTTCATGAAAAATTGTTTTAGTTATTTGCATTTTTAAATTTTGACCCGTCCTATAAATGGATTACTGGGCGTTAGTGTTATCGCAATTGCAAGTAGGTATGAATGAGTTAAAAAAATTTATGGGAATAACACTTTTATAGAATGTTATAGTACATTTTTCAGTAGGTTGGTGGTTGGGTTTTTACAATTTTCTTCTGGACATCGCCTCTGCTCTTCACGTTTCTCCATAAAGTGTTCTTTCCTATCGAATTTTATATCCGTAAATACTTTAGATGTTGATGTTCTCAATCTTCGTACTACACTTCTTGTACGAAGAGTCAAGTTTAGGCAGGGAACTGATACAGATCGACAAAAATCTGATCATGTTTCACTTGTCGTGTGAATAATGGCCAATATCAATTTTTAGCTCTGATTTTAGTGGCATATTTTTCAATAAACCAGTAGTGTTGATCCATGCCTCCTACGAATGTATTATATACTTGCGGTTAAGAAATAAACGTTTTCCTTTGAGCTTGTGATTCCATCTATTAGCTTGTACGAGAGATTCTATATTATTAAAATTAGCTGCTATTGTAACACATTTTTTTTTTTTTTTTTTTTTTATTTAAAGGCAGCCGCATCAACCATATTGGTTATTAGCGGATGAATTTAATACAAACAATAATGATTACAAATAACAAATAAATAACATACTTGTATGTGGTTCAATATGTTACAGTCTCTTAAAAATTTCACAATATTTTCACTGGTACACTCACTAAAAATGTCCCTTATAACTGATGGGATTTTATTAGTTAGTCTTTCAGTACTATATTTGGGACACTCCGTTAATACGTGTTTCACTGTTAACGGCACGTCACAACTCGTACATTTTGGTTGAGGTTCCTTCTTCATGAGATATTCATGGGTGAGTTTGCTGTGTCCTAATCGGAGCCTGGTTAATACAACCTGAAGGAAACGGCTAGGGGCGTTGTTAGTCCATCGTCCAAAATTTGGTTTAATTTCTTTTAACTTTGAGGATTTTTCTTCCCAACATTTAGTCCAATTACATATCAGCTTTTGTTTAAAGTACGGATTGAGATCTTTTGCTAATGGTTTTATTATCGGTCTGATATTTGGGGAATTTGCTATTTCCCGAGCATTTTTATCAGCTAGTTCGTTTCCTTTAATGCCTATATGTGATGGTACCCACACGAAGACTAATGTTTTGTTTCCCAGCTGCTGCATCTTGTTTTTAATTAATTTAGCTATCGGGTTGCAAGTGTACATTTTTGACAGTATATGAAGGGAATTGATTGAGTCAGTAATAATAAGGAATTTATCTGGTTTGACTGTTTGTATGTGAATTAGAGCTCTGTATATTGCATACAATTCTCCAGTTATCACAGTGGATTCTGTGGGCAATTTGAAACTTTTTATTATGTCTCTTATAACAAATGATGATCCTACACCAGAAGTTGTTTTAGATGCATCTGTGTAAACTTGGGTATATTCAGGGAAAGAAGAAAGTATTCTATTATAATTGCTTATAAATATTTGTGGATTAGTTTCAGATTTATGATATGATGATAGTTCTAAATTTAAAGTAGGCAAAGGTATTAACCAAGGAGGTGGCGTGTTTACGTTTGCTGAATGTGTTGAGGGAAAGTTAAAAATTTCAATAGAGTTTAAAATGTTTTTGATCCTTAATTGAAATGGTAAATGTGTTCTTATATTGATATTTGATAACGATGGCTGAGTAAGAAAATGGTTGTCAGGTTGTAGTGATGATTGTTTTGAAGCGTAAGATAGACTAAGTAATTTACGTCGTTCATGTAATGATGGCTCTCCAAGTTCCCACTCGAGACTTGCAACAGGAGTTGTTCTATAAGCTCCAGAGATTATGCGTGATGCATTGTTGTGTATAATGTCTAAGATTTTTAAATTTGTCTTCGACGCTGAAGAATATGCAATGCATCCGTAATCCAATTTTGATCGAATTAGGCTTCTATACAACAGTAATAATGTATCTCCGTCAGCACCCCATTGTGTGTTGGCTAAACATTTAAGAAGATTTATACCATTTTGACATGATATCGCCAATTGTTTAATATGTGGTTTCCAACTTAAAGTTTCGTCGAATGTTATGCCTAAATATTTTATCTTTGTACTTCGTTTTAAAAACTTTGTGCCGAATTTTAAGGCAGGTATGTTAGTGTGAATAGGCTTTTTGGAAAAAATAATATATTGTGTCTTGTCAGCTGAAAAATAGAATCCACTCCTATTAGACCACCTTTCGATTTTATTTAGTTCTTCTTGTAAAAGTTTGACCATCGAGTTAATATTTTTTCCTTTGATAAACATTATCATATCATCAGCATATAATCTAGCCTGTGCAGGTCTCTTGAGATTTTTTATAACATCATTCATTGCAATTAAAAAAAGTGTAGGGCTAATCACAGATCCTTGTGGTGTTCCATTGTCTTGAGACTTAATACTAGAAATTTCTCCATTACTACGTACAGAAAATTTGCGTTCATGTAGAAAGTTATTCAAAAATGCCAACATGTTTCCTTGAATTCCCCAAGTCTGCAGCTTTGTTAATATTCTGTGTCGCCATGCTAAGTCAAATGCTTTGTGGATGTCAAAGTAAACAGCTATGCATTTCTGTTTGTTACAGAAGGCTTCATTAATTTGACTTTCTAAATGTAAAACATTATCTATAGTAGATCTCAAAGGACGAAATCCAGCTTGTTCCGGTATAAGTAAATTGTGATGTTCCAAATGCCACATAAGTCTATTATTTATTATTTTCTCTAGCAGTTTGCAAGTAGAACATGTAAGTGATATTGGCCTATATGATTCTGCCGCTGTAGCCGGTTTGTTAGGTTTTAGTATAGGGATGACAATAGCTTGTCTCCATAAGTCAGGAAATTTATGTTTACACCAGATTGTATTAAAAAGATTCAATAGAAAGTCTAAAGCTTCGTTAGGTAACTGTTTTAAGAATATTGCGGGTATGTCATCTGGACCTGGTGTAACACATTTATTATCATTACAATTATCATTACAATGTGTAACACATTTATTATCATTACATTCTACAGAAAATATTTCTCTATCTTCATCGAATTGAACATCATATGACTCACGAGCTTCTTTAACAAGAGTTTTTGTATCTTGTATAAGACACTCCGCTAATCTATTTTCCCGCCAAGTTCCTGTTGCTCGGTATTCCCACTTTCTGCACGAAATAATAAATCTTTGCTGATGAATAAATTATTAAAAAATGCCCAGTGATTTGCAGCTTCAAAAATACATTCTAACATATCAGGTACTACTCTTGATCCTAAAGTCAAATAATGAGGATCAGTTTTGGCGATTGTTTTGCTAGTATAAAAGTCATAGTCAACTTTCACAGTATAAATTTGTACTTTATTGAGTTATGTTCATATAATTTCACAATCATTTCATTTACTTTATTTTTATATTTATTATCCAAAATAATATTCGTTTAAATATTATTTACTGCGAAATACTTTCTCCTAAATATGATAAAATGTAAAACTTTTTATGCAAATTGCAATAAACAAAAATATAAAATTTAAAAAAATACGCAGATACACAGAGTTGTGCACAGATTCACATTCATCTGAATACTGCACATTTTGATAACACTAAGTGTCAGTGTCCTATTTATAGATCAATCAAATAATACTTATAATAAGGGCCGATTTGAAACCTTTATTATTAAATGTGTAAATCTAAACGAAGTTAGCAAATTTTCCCATGTTTATAAATTTCTGATTAAAATGATTTTTTTTAAATATAATACAACAAAAATTATAATTCAGTTTACTACAGCTTGAAATATCTACTAAAAATTTTTCTTTAAACAACAAATTTTAAGGGTTGAAAAGAAAATAAAATTTTCAGTGATCTATAAATAGGACGCTGGCTTATAATGGGTTAATTAATGTAATTAGTAAATTAAGCTAATTTATACTTTTGCTTGTGTAAAATTCGACCTGGTCTGAGCAAAAGTGGTTATTACTATTAGTAGTGGTTATTATTTGTACATGCTTCGCTAATAAAATTTGACTAAAATTGAAAATGCCGTGAATATCGATTTAAACTTCTTCGTATAATATTTATACAACGTTCATTAATATGTGACAAGAATTAAGAAATGTGTATGACACTACTTTTTCTGCAAAAACAGTCTGCAAATGATTACAGAATAATAATTTATCATCTCAAAAACGTTAAATTATCTTCTTCAAAAACTATCATCTTTTAAAATTGGTTCAGATTTAATTTATACTTAACTGGGGGAATGGTGGCCTCTAAGCTTCACCTAAAGTAATTTTATAATTATTTGGATATTTTATTCCAAAATAAGGGAGTAAATGGAAGGGGGTATTTTGTACTTTCATTTTTATTCGATAATAAGGAAAAAAATATTCTACGGGTTTGACAACAGAAAGGAAAATACTCTACGTAGCCATTGTTACCCCAACAGGTTGGGATAATTGTGGCATACGGCCTCTATTACCTTTTCTTTTCTTCTTTACGTGTCATCTTCGCGACGGAGGTTGGCAATCATGATGGCTATTCTGATCTTAGATGCTTCCGCTCTGAATAGTTCCATTGATGTGCATCTATACCATTCCCTCGAGTTACGCAACCATGGGATTCTTCTCTTCCTACACTTCTCTTGCCCTGGATTTTCCTTTGTATAATTAATTGAAGTATGTTTTAATTTTCATTGTGCATAACATGCACCAGATATTGCAGCTTTTGTGTCTTGTATGGCTTCTAATATTTCCATTCTTTTGTTGACTCTTCTCATGACTTCGTTGTTTGTTACATGCTCGGTCCATGATATCTTCAGGATTCTTCTATACACCCATAGTTCAAATGCTTCCAACTTTTTAGTAGTCGACGCGTTAAGTGTCCACGCTTCTATACCGTAAAGCAGAGCCGAGAAAATATAACATCTTGCCAGCCTAACTCTCAAGTCTTATTTTAGTTCTCTTGCACAAAGTACTAAAAAGTACAAAGACTAAGAACACAAATATCAGAATAAATAATAAGCTATTTTGGACATGTGCTTCGAAGAAATGGTCTTGAAAAACTTACCATCCAGGGAAAAGTAGAAGGCAAAAGAAATAGAGGTAGATCTCCCACACGATACACGGACCATATTGTTGCTACCATTGGCGCTCCATTGTCAGAATGTGCTAGACTGGCAGAAGATAGAAAAACGTGGAGGAACATTGGGAAATTTAGCTAATAGCTTGATTGATCTGTTGAGTTGATCTGGCCCCAAGCTTTTTCCGTTTCTGGTGTTCTTTAGTGCATACAATATTTCTTTCTTTGTAATTTCTGTACTTGTTTCTCGGTCCTCGAAAGATATGTCTTGTAGGTTTCCTCTTTCGTCGTTGAAGAGGTCTTCCATTAATTCTTTCCATCGGTATAGCTTTTCTTCAGTCGTTATCATAGTATTTCCATTTTCATCTAAAAGAGTTGTGTTGTGGTTTCTTTTTGCAGTCCTGTCATTTCTTTAATCTTTTTATGTAGGTTGAATAGGTCGTATTTGTTCTGAAGATCTTCTATCTCTTTAAATTTTTCCTCATAGTAAGTTTGTTTTGCCTCTCTTATCATTTTTCTTTGTTAATGATTTCATTGTTAATGATTTTGTAATTGTGTCTGTCTTTGTTCTTGGCTTTGGTCCATCCACCGAGTATTTCGTCGGTCATCCAGTTGTCTCTCTTTCTTATCGGTTCTTTTAATACCTCTTTGCATGGAACGAGAAAGCAGTTTTTTAATGTTTCCCATTGTTGGTTTATCTCGTAGGTGTTAGTATCTAATTTATCAAAGTTTTCGTATATTTTCTGTCGAAGTTTGTTTTTTATATCAGCTTATTTCAGTTTTCTAACATCTAATTTTGCATTGAAATCCCCATAATTACCGTGATTTCGCTGTTCTTTGTCATTTTCAGTGCATCTTTAATTTGTTGGTAGAATGTTTCTTCTTCATCTTCTGTTGCATCCGTCGTTGGATATATATATATATATATATATATATATATATATATATATATATATATATATATATTATATATTCCTTTTGGTATCGGTTCACACCGTATGAGCCCAATTCCCGCATAAATTACACCTTAACGATATTTCTTAATTTTTTCCCAAACTCCCCGCACATTATTAAACATATGTCAATCCCATTCACATCTGATCCTATATTTATCACCGTTGTCTTCAAGTTCTTTCCCTACAAGTTTTCTTACTTACCTTTTTTCTAGGTAATTTCACTTCCCTATCAGCAACTTCATGGCTTTCTCCTTGAGCCCTAATTATGCCGCCAGGAAACACTTTTCGTTTATAGCCATGTTGTGCTTTTCTTAGTTGGGCTAATTTTTTATCAGCCTTTCCTTGGGACAAAAGGGCATTTTTGTATGGGGTAGAGGTAATTATTTTCAAATGCTCTTTTGTGGTTGCCTTCTTGCTTCCACCAGCATTGGATGTTGATAGTCCTGGCAGCGACAAAATTGTGTGAAATGACTGTTCAATATCTGAATGTTGATGGGCTTCCAATGGCTCTACTAATTCGTAACGTTTCAAGTACGCTGAGAGTTGAGAAGCAGAAGTTAAATCTTTTGTTGGCGTTCATGTATTATTAAGATGTTATTAAAAATATCATTGGTGCCATTGGTGCCTTTGGAGCTTTGAAGGCGAGCTAGTTCATAGTCTTCTACGGTGAAAATATCAGGATTATAAGGATATGTAGCTTGAAAACTTTTTTAAACTTTTTTCTGGAGGAGCTACCCTAATAAATGCATTATTAACAAGCTCTGGAACTTCGAAACGGCTTATTTTTTCATATAAATGCTTCTTTAAATACTTAGAGCAATCTGAATTAAACGCTGATTTCAGCGGGCCATAACAACTGGCGTCCCGTGGTTGGATCTTATATGATACCCCTTTTTTAAAGTTGCGCATTCATTCTTTTCCTCGAAAAACAAACATAGGGATACATAAATTCCGGTTGCTCTGAAAGCGCACATCACTGTAATATTTCTGCCCCTTTACTAACCGGTAGCAAATCCCACTTACTTCAATCCCTTTTTAGCTACAATCTTTTCTGGTATCTACTGGACAGTAGAAACGCCTATCTTATCAGTGTTAAAAATTCTATGCACCCCATTACAATTGTAATTTGCTTACACTTCTAGAATATGAAAGAATATGGAGATTTCTTTACAGAACGCTGTTATTCGATTTGTATATATGTTGGTTTCGGCTTACGGAGAACGACTGAAGGATTTCTTTTCATAAAACACCACAGCCAATCATCGCCTGCAGTTTTTGTATCTTTATTAAAACAACAAGTCAGGTGATTTTTTAAGGCATAATCATACGCACATTTTTTAAGTTCTTGCTTTTTTCTTTTAATCATTTTGGATGGTACTTCGTGGAATGTTAAATCCCCTGGATAAGTCCCTAATACTCCCACCATTTCTGACGGCGTTTATTGCTTCCTTTAATTGTTCACCATCCTAAGTCGCTTTTTCAGTTTTCTTGGTAGATTCTTGGTATCTGAAAAAACCATTACTTCAAAGAGGACGTCCTTTATCATGTTTGAAATAAAGTTGTTCTTATTTTTAAATAAAAAGGTAAAAATTATGTATTCATCAATCAAGGGGTATCGGCATCAATCAATGGTCGGCTTCCATTACCCCAGAATAACCGTCCACCATAACACCAAAATTCAGATGTTTTCCTTAATTTAATAAAATATTTAAAGTACACAAAATGCTACTTACGATTGTTTTTCTCTAAATTTTATTGGTCACTAAAGAAGCACTGTAATGGTTTAATGAAAACGAAAACCATAAATTAAATTTCACACGCTAAAATTAGAACACGCGAAAATTGACCAAGACACAATTAAAATTAAAATTTCTTGTCGGACGACTTAATTTTAGAAATCGCTGATTCTTTCTTCGTTAACTAGTTAAGCTATCCATTTGTAGACAGCGCCACTGATTGCTTTGGTTAAATAAATTACATACCGTGATATTTGGTGTAGCTTCTATTAGCCCACAAGCCGCCATTTCCCGGTTACTCCTAAAATTACTGAATAGGCGGGAATAAGCTGAAAATTCATAATTAACGTACCTATTACACTTTATTGTTTTGACTAAAGAACAGCCTATTTTTCAATTACTAATTACCCAGTACTTATTCCACAAAGTTTTTCTATTATTACCCGTGAAAACATACCATAAATGATTCAGAAAATGCAATATACTCGTCGGGAAGAATGGTAAATAGTTGGATCCAAATGTAAAGGCCGGTTCTCACGCTACGTTTTCTTGTACGTTTTGTGGGTCATATAAAACGTACGACAAAATGTACGTTTTGTCGAGTGTATACACACTACGTTTTTCCTTCCGTTTTCTACCTCATTTCTAATTCAGAGTCTTGAGTTGTGTGAGGTTTGTTTAGTGATTTTTTTATTATGGAGGAAAAACGGCTGCTTTCTTTTATTTTTTCAACTATAACGATACTACGACTGAGGAAAAGGGGATAAAGAGAGAAAAGACAAGATGGTCAAGAGAGTGGCTTCTGAAAAGAAGCCAGTATTCCCACGTCTCGTTACTAAAAGAATTGAGAGGCGAACCAGATGACTGGAGCAATTATTTGCGAATGGACACCTCAGCCTATTGTCAATTGCTAGAGTTGGTAACACCACACATATTGAAACAAGATAACTGCATGAGAAAAGCCATTTCACCCAGGAAAGACTCACAGCAACTCTCAGATATCTTGCAACAGGACGCAGCCTCAAGGACTTGGAGTTCACAACCATAATATCCAAACCAGAGTTAAGCCAAATAATTCCTGAAACCTGTAATGCAATCTACTTGGTTTTAAAACAGAACTACTACTAACTAAAGCTAAACGCAAATCTGACATTATTAGGCTTTTTTTTAGGAAAAATGAAGAGAACTGCAGTGGAGCTAGTCGTCAACTGAGTCAAGAACGGACGACTTGTCTGAACATGTATTTTCACGTAATGTTTTATCCTATCAGTTCTCGCAAAACTATGCTTCTCCCATAATTCTGCAATCTGACCTTGGATTTCATTTCGATTCGACAAGACGTACGTACGTACGTTTTGCTGTTTACATGCCACGTTTTAATGTATAGGATTTCTTCTATCCAACAAAACGTACAATAAGATGTAGCGTGAAAACCGGCCTTAATGCTCGTATCCGATATTAATCAGAATAATTATAATGTTAGAATGTAAATTACAACGCGTAAAATGTTTAGAGGTATTTTTACTATTTTACTGGTTCCATGTGTATTTAAAAAATTGTATTTTATATTTATGAATTTATTCATGATTTGCTTTTAGGCATTTTTTTTACAAAGTACAAAAGTTATATCTTGCAGATAATTATTAATAATTTCAGTGTCTGTATTTTTTGTCCAGCAGTGTATACTATCATCTAGTTCATTTTTAAAACATTTTTCATTAAATTTGTTTCATGTAATATAGTGTTATTTATTTATAAGTGTTTGACTTATTTCTTGTTGTTCCTGTTAACTTCTACGTGTTGCTGTTGCATTTAGATTTATCAATAAAGTGTGTTCAACGCACTCCCAAATCGTTGATACTATCTGGTGGAAACATCTTTTCAGTCACGCTTACATTTTCCATAACATTGACTACGTTTTGTTCTGTTATAGACTACAAGCCCATGGCACTTTTTTAAGGGGTCATTTGACCCAGCATGAATCACAAATAAATCAATACTACAATATGTAATAACAACTTTAGAAACTATGCATGTAAGGAAAACTTACCACTTAAGGGAAGAGCATTTTGGCCAAACATATTTGTATGTATGGACCTAAAAATATTGGTACCAGTAGCAACCAGTAATACCAATTGTCTTTAATTTTCGGAAACTTTTACCCCATTTTCGGCAAATTGATACAGAACGGCATTCATACATGTAGTTTCGGATCGTTATTTAGATTACTTTTTTGCATTTTAATAGGTACATATCGGCTGGTACAGGGGTAAGAAATATACGGCGCAACCCTTGATTTTAACCTCCATTCATTGATGTCATTGAAAAATGTACGACATCAATTCCAAAATGATTACTTGATGCGCAGAAGAATTTTCGGCAACTATGCCGTCTAAAATCTATGGTTCTTGCAAGTGTTTATAAACAGTTATCTGCATTTGGGAATAAAATTGTTGTTTTTTCGGTAAGATAATTATTTCTTGTATGGTAGTCACTTTTTTGACAATATATAACTACCCTAGTAACACACGACGTCCAATATACGTCCAGTTTTAGTCCGGACGTCCCTGGACGTTAAACGGTCGTACTTGGGACGTACGAAGTGGGACGTACTTCGGGTGGACTAAATATGACGTTCTCTAGACGTCCGACATTTACCAATTATGGGATCAAAAGGCTCAATATTTTAGGTAAAGTGTAAAAATCTTTTATTTCTAGCTTATTCGTTACAATTATTTTATTATTCTAATTACCAAGATTGATATAAGTTTGCTAAAAGTAAAAATATAATTTTTATCAACAAGATGAATGTTGAAGGCATGTTTTCTTTTCGAAGATGAACGAGTGTGGCAAAATGATAATATCAATATCAATTGTCATGTCATACCTATTTAAACAAATGGCACAGTTTAGTTATATTAATATTATTAATGCTTAAAAGAAATAAAAGAAGTTATTTAAGCAGTATACAGTGCAAATGGTGTGAACTAGCAACTTTTTTGATACTTGCTTTATTTATAGTATTAAAGTGTTAAAGATTTGGTACCATTTGCTAGATTATTTCCGAGTTTGGTTTTTATTTTATTACAAAAAGGTAAGTTTAATTCTTTCCTAAAAACGTAGACTATAGGAGTAAAAGGAGTAAAGGTTAGAGAAACGTATTGTTGAAAATATTAATAACCCCAATATTCCATCTTCAAACCTTTCTTCGGAATCTCTAACTGATCATTTTGATGAGAGTTTCAATTCAAATAGTTCAGGTTACAAAACTTTAGTTTAAGCTAAAATAATTAAGCATGGATGATCAAGTTTGTGGAGTAGTTAGATTACTCTTACATGTTGATTTATATTTTAGGATAATGAACTTTCCAAAATTGGTGAGGATACCATAAACGAATTTGTTAGGAGAAGCCTTAAGAAGCTGATCCGCAATAAACAAAATTCAAGGAAAATATAGTTGGCTAGGGAAAAAGCAATATAATGCTTTTGAAGACATACATATAGCTATGATTTTAAAAGGTTTGTAACTTGTAAACATAAGTAAATCAATTTAAGGTACATTTAAGAATTTACACTATCGCTTAAATGGCCACATACAGCCCATGAAGCATATCGTTAACTGTGTCTTATATGTAATTCAGATGGCAAAATTTACCAACTCACAAATGTTCAGGTCTGGCTATGAGATTGCTTTAAGAACTACAGCTAGAGATATGAGATGAAGGTTTGTTGTTAGACGTATATTTTATTTATACACTGTTATTTTTGTCTTTTAAGTGTCAAAGTGTAATTACTGCTCATTTGGTCATTAGAAATAAATACCAATGGTTGGTTTGGTACTCTTCTAGTTCAGGCGAGATTCATTAAAACTACAGCACTTGAAATTCATGTGTTCAATTTTCCGCCTTTGAATGATGATTTATTCACAATAAGCGAAGTATAATTAACTAAATCTGAAATTGGTTTGTTCAATTTATGAATGTACATTAATTTTGTTTTCAGATGCTGCTTGGAAAAACTACAAAACCTGCATTGCCATGCCACAAGATTGCTTTTTTATAAATAATATTAAATTTAATGTTCTAAAAATACATCTAAGAATTAATAACAAACGACTGTTCTCAACTAATAAGACTGATTGTTCACACATAAATAAGATGTTAGAAGAAAGTAACCATTTAATAATTAACAGTGATATAGACTTTTTAAATTCTTCTGTGAAACAAATAAAATTTGCTTTTGAAACAAATTTCTAGTCTGCAAAAGTTGTCTTAAAATTTAATCTAGATGTATAGTGTTTTTTACTTGTTTTATTCTGTCCAGGTTTAGTTTTTAGCAGTAGTAAGCACTCTTTTAGTGTAATAACAAGCATTTTGTGTTTTAAAGGAGGTTAAATAAATAAATAAAATTAAAAAATTTTAGCATTTTAGTTTTATCTGAGCAATCAATTGAAAGACCCTTTTGAAGCAAAAACTTTAAACAATTTTTACAAATTAGCAAACTGTCGCAATTTTCATATTTGAATATTTTTTCTAATTCAACCATTTTATTCATAAATTCAGGTGAAGGTGTTGTTAAAACCCCTTCAATCAAATGAGTCAGCCAAATATACTCATTTAAATCAGATGACTTTAAATATTTGTCAGGCTGTTTAAGCTTATGGCAAATGTAGCCTGCCAAATTTTCTAGTCCATCATACTCCATATCTTTTAAATCAAGTTCAGTTCTAACACCTTCATTAAAGTTTTCCTCGATCTTAAAACAAGAAAAATATTTAGCACATAAATGTACATCTTCCATAGGAACATCAGGAGTAATAAGTATCTTCTTCCACATTTCCGAAACTTGAGAGAGATCCCTCATTCCTGCCAAGAATGTATGATCGTAAACGATATTTAAATTCTAAAGCGTGAGGGTGATCATGAAGACCTTCTTTTGCCATAATTACCGCAAAAAATGTTCAATAATGTCTTGATTTAATCAGTATGTAAGAAGAGATTTTGTGCCAAATCTGTCCTTTAGATCAGTAAATAAAAGCTGGAGTGACGTATTAGTAATACTGATACCTAAAATAAATTGAAAAATTAAAAGAAAACATAAATAACTACAAATTATCCTTACAGTACCTTTTTGAAAAGGAAGTAATGTTGTTTTGCCTTTGGCCCTTATGTTTAAAATATTTGTGGTCATCAAATTAATAATGTTATCTTGGGTGCTTAATGCTAACCCATAAGCTTTTGTTCTCTCTCTGGTATCAGTTGCATAATATTTCATGTTTAAGACATCAAACCAATTGTTCACCTGAAATAAATCACACACCTTACTCAATATACTCAAAGATTAAAATGTTTGTTTGGAAATAGTTTTATAGTAAAAGAAAAACATTAATACATAATTAACATAATATTTAACAATAGTATAATTTTTAAATCATACCATTTTAAAAATTCGGCACACTCCATCCAGTTATGATGACTTAGCATTCCTATAGCTCCACATTAGGAAATTGCCATAGAAATGGTGTGAGAAAACAATTTTGTTGCCCATTTCACTTTCATCTCCTTGAACGTTAAGACTATCTTTAGTGATCTTATGGCTTATATTAAGATCTGACCAGCTAGTTACATCTATAACTTCTTCGATCATAGATTTGTTTATTTTCTTCCCATTTCCTCCCATTGACCCTTGGTCAACAAAATGGTTTCTAATCAACTTTATTAAATGAGGCGCATTAGCAAAAACAAATATTTTTTGATTATTTGCTGGATTTGTAAACTATGTGTTGGTATGACTAATATTCAGTTCATTATAAAGTGATCTATTACTGCTACCCAGGTCACTTACCATAATAATAATACAGTTACCAACTCAGTTTTTCTCAAAAATTCTTATCGCTAACTGTGACAATCATTTGAAATATTTTGAAATTTGCAAATATATATATATATATATATATATATATATATATATATATATATATATATATATATATATATATATATATATATATATATATATATATATATATATATATATATATATATATATATATATATATATATATATATATATATATATATATATTCCTGAGAATACTAAATTATAATACCTGATGATTCTGCATAGTTTATTACTTCAAATATTTTTTCCTTGGAAAGTTTCCAGTCATAAAAGACTGGTTGCTTCCAAGTTTTGAACAATCCTCTTAATATTATGACTTGGACATAATTGTATGGCCTGAGAGTTTCGTCATTTGCCTTATCATATAAATAATTCTTTCTAATTTTCATCTCATCAAAGCACATTACACAGACTTTGTCCATATCAGACATTCCAGTTAATTCCGTAAGTTGAAAACATTTTTTATTTCTAAGGCAATTTAAATTTTTTTAAGCCATGACCTAAAACTTGACACAGTAGGAAAGGGATATCCCTTTTTTAAAAGAAGCTTATATGCTGTTGGACCAGCCGAATAAATAACAAACAATTGCCTTGGATATATCTTCTATAGACCATCAAAGACGAGTTTTTGAACCTTAAATATAGAAAAATTGGTTAACAATTAGTTTAGTTAATTACTCACTGTGTAATTATAGTTATGATAAGTGCCCATTACTTCTAATTTTTTAAGCTGTTCATTGCTGAAAAGCTTTCCGATAAGGTATTGTCTTTTCTAAAATAATCATTGCATTGCTCTAATTTTACTAAAACAAAATCATTAAATGGTAGAAAAATTAAATGCATTCAAATGATTTACTATTGATAATTGTAAACAAACAAAACAGCATACATAATCAATCAATGCTAGGAAATGATTCTTGTGACAAACTAGTACAAGGAAAATTTATTGCCAAGCAATCACCTGAAATTATACTACTAGTGAAACTGTTATCAGTATCAGTAAACTCAGTATCATTCCCATTGCTTTTATTTAAATTAGTATGGTTAGTATCACATTTGTAAAAAATTAAATAACAGAAATAATTGAAACATAATAAAAGAAGTTCTCAATACTTACACTTGTAAAAGTTCCCCCACAACTTTCTTTTGTTGTCTTTTGTCTTCTTTATTGTCGCTTTTCCCTTAAAAGTCTTTATTTATTGGAGGGGCAAATTTTTGAAGGAACAGCTTCTTTTTTTAACCATCTATAAAAATGTTTTTGGGTGTATCCTAGTAGTAGTTCATGTTTTAAATTTCGCACACAATCCTCTTTGTGAAATGATCAAATGATACCATGTTCATGCAGATTACAACTGTCATTTTGGCCGTTTGGCGCGTCTTTTACCAACTGAGACCAAGAAAGTCGGGGTGATTAATTTCAGAACAAATGAAAGATGGCGCTACAACCACAAATATACTGAATTAAGGATCTATTTTCTTAATTTTTAGCTTTATTGATACCAAAGAATATAGATTAATATAATATCATTGTTTAAATAGGACTAGTTAGACAATCCTTATGGAACAAACGTTTGACTTTTACTCTGCCGTCATATGGCGGCCTCTAGTCATAAATTTAAAAAACTATTAACAGAAACTTAATTCTCGGCAGGATTCTATTCGAGTATATTTTTACCTGTTTTATGACTAAGGCAAACCTGTACACGGATGCCAGATTGTGAAGAAAATATAAGACTTTAATAAAATGCTTATTGTTATTATCGTTGTATGCGTCTAGTGAAAGATAACTTGACTATTTCGAGAGAATATTTCAAATTGTTTTTATACTTTGAGACTTGCTAAATCTAAATCGGTTAGTAATCTATTTAAATAAAGTAGGTAAATGCTGACTTTTTTTTAATTTTTATTAGTTTATCAAATATTTATTTTGGTTATATGATTTGCTAGAAAAGGATTAAATATTTAATTGAAATACACTCGATTGCTATCGTCTTAGAACACTCATGCGGAGGTTTATTTTTTAGTCAAGATTTAAGTTTTATCATTGTTTAAAAAAGAAAATCTTTTTAAACAATGGTTTTATGTATGTTTTGAGAAAATTAAATTTTCAATCTTTTAATCTTTAAAATGACGTTTGAAAATATAGTAAATATAAAAAAAACACATCGATATGCCACAACAAGAGGCAACACATATTTAGGGACAAATTAATCTATGTGTTGGGATAAAAGGAATAATAATTAACAACACTTTAATAAATAGTATCCTTTATTTTATTTATTTATGTATTTTATAATATAAACACCAGTTTTGTATTTCTGTTTATATGAATGAGAAGTTTAAATGAATGAGCTGTTTATTAATGAAATAATTTTAAATTACAAAGTGATAGAGATACAATTAGTGATAAAAATTGATTGTAACATTGATTTCATGAACTAAAATAAGCAATGTATGTAGTGCGAAACACTATTGGCACCGTGGATGGTTGTTTTGCTATCGAAAACGTATGAAAAACGCGTGGTGTCGTTAACAAACCTTCCTCTTCTACCTCACTATATTTTTTTGGTTTGCATTTAGATAGTTTTGGTCAAAATGCTTACTGCATAGAAATTTTTTTTTTAAATCGGGTAGCTCCAGACTTTCCAATGCAGCATTACCTACAACAATATTATTATTAACACAACTGAAAAAAAAGGCAATTTTCTGCACAATAAAGTAAAAAAACAATTTAAGTTCTGTATTCAAAATATAAATAACTTGGCAGTTATGCCAACATATTTTTAATTTTTTTGGTAGTATGGGTATGGGTATGGGATCTAGTCTTTCACCCATTCTAAGTAGCTATATCAAGGATGATGTTATCAGTGATTGTATCAACAATTGCACTTTTTTCATTCCTTTTTTTAAAGATATGTAGATGATTTAGTTTTGGCACTTCCTAAACACAAAATTATTGAAATAGTCAACATTTTCAAGTATCATAATCAACATATACAATTTATAGTTGAGGAAGAGGTAGACAATTCTCTAGTTCCTTAGAGTAGGTTTCAAATCCAGTGCTTTATACAGGTTGGTGAATTGTTTGCAGTTGGTAAGTTTGGTATGGTTGATTCGTAGTTGTAATAGTCGATGCTTCTCTTCTAGTTATGAAGTCTAGGGAGAGATGACCAATAAAAGATTGAAGTTTATGAAAAGTTGTTTTGCTCTTTTGCTCTAAGTTTTGTCAAGTATCCTCTACCGACTTTTTAAAAACGAATTTCGAGATTCGTTAGCTAGTTGAATTGGAGTGACTTCAGTCACCCCATGGTTGGTAGCTTCTTTGGCAAAATGATCTGCTGTTTTATTACCAGTAATTCCGGTGTGAGAAGGCAGCCATATGAGAGAGACTGTTACATCGTAAGCAGAGAGATTTTGGTATATGTCATGAATGTTTTGAACTAATAGGTGCTCAGTGAAAATTGTATTGACTAAATGGATATATGAAAGATAATCTGAACAAATGGCAATATGTCTGTTTTGATGTGAGATGCATTTAAAAGCCAACACAATACTATATAGTTCACCTGTGCAAACGTTGCATATTAAGGGTAACCGAGATGATCTTACAAGTTCATGTTTAGTGGTTACTGCACAACCAATACCAGTGGTAGTTTTAGAAGCATCTGTATAGAGAATTAAATTCTAAAAATGCTTTCTTTATAAGAAGGTTAGAAGATTCAAGTTTGTTAAAAATAGTGAGTGAGGTATATATTGAAGGGATATCTTTAGCCCAGAGGGGAAGTAAAGGTAGAGGAAATAAACTAGAAAAAGGTCAATATTTTTAAGTAGTGGACAAATTAATTGAGGTATAGGTTTTATGATAAGGTGTTGGTTATTGTTAGTGGAAGAAGACGGCATTGTGGCAATTAGGGAATGAACAAGATTACATGGATTTGCAGATGTTGATGCAGCATACGAAAGTAGAAGTGATTATCGTCTTAGGGTAGGAGAAAGTTCATTAGATTCACGGTATACACTCTCAATAGGACTAAAGCGAAAAGCGCTCAGACCTAGAAGTAGTTTTATTGGCACCCCATTGAAGATGACTGAGGGTTTAAAAATGTTCAACCTTTTAAAACAATTGATTTTAAGTTCAGAGATTCGATTTTTTCAATTTAATCTGGAGTCAAACATAAAACCGAGAATTTTACAATAATTAACACCAGAAAGTAGAGAATTGTTAAATAAAATTTGGGGTAAGGGAGTGAAAATCCCTATGGAAAATTTTATTAATTTGGTTTTGCTCTCAGAGAGTGATAATCCTAGTTTGTTAAATCTATCTTGAAGTAGATTTACTACACTTTGTATAAGTTTATATGAGGATGGGACATATTTAAGATGGCAGTAAATGATTAGGTCATCAGCGTATTGAACATATTTGATGGGAGGCAAATTTCGTTGATGGCAAGAATGAATAAAGTTAAACTTAATGCAGATTCTAAAGGGACACCTTAATTTTGAGGAAGAGATCGAAAAAGTTTACCCTTGGCAAGGACTTTAAAGATTCTTTCAATTAGATATTTTTTTACAAATGAGAAAATATTACCATTTAAATTATAGTGGGAGTTTTTGTCAATGATTGCTTTTCTGGAGATTGAATAAAATGCCCCTTCAACGTTAAATATAGTTGCTACGACATCTTGTTGATTATAGATTGCTTAAGAAATGTGTGTTTGAAAAATAAAAAAGTTATCAATAGTAGACCGATTACGTCGGAAGCCGGATTGAGCGTCGGGAATAATATTATACTGTTTAACGAACCACGTGAGTATTTCATTGATCATTGTTTCAAGAAGTTTGCAGGTAATACAAGTAAGAGAAATCAGACGAAAGATATTGGAGTTATAGAGGGCTGGTCAGGTTTTTTAATTGGAATGATTATAGAATTGCGCCAAACATCTGGGAATTTTTGTGTGTTCTAGATAAGGTTATAAATTTCGAGAAGTTTGGCGAGAGATGTATTAGAGAGATTTTTTAAAAATATATAAGGGATATCATCGGGATCATCAGCAGATTTTGTAAATGAAAACAAGGTAAATTTTAGTTTATTTAGGGTAAACAAGCCGTTCGTAAACTTGACATCGTGTGGAGTTGACGAGATGGTGGAGAAAGATTGAGCGCGTAAAGAACTGGGAGTAAAAGCTATATTACTTTTATTGAATCTGTCTTCAACCCCATTAGCGAGTGTGTCAGAAATGAATTGACTGTCAGAGATAACTGTGTTGTTGAAGAAGATGATAGGAGAAACAGTTAGGATATAGGAATGAAGGATGACTAAATTCATAGGATGAAGGTTAGTTTTATTGCCTTGGATTTGTGAAACAGTTTTTTTTATAAATGAGAGTGGAGTTATTATATCCACTGGTAACTTTAACATCCTAATATATAAAACTAAATAATGTAAACTAAATTGTAACATATAACTTTTATCGGGTTTTTACCCAGATATTTAGTGGCTCAAAAAATGTACACCTAGACACTGATGATGGAATATGGATTCCGAAAACAATTTGTCTTCATGACATAGCCCGTTTGGGTTTTTTAATTTATGTACCTTTTATAAAGGATTTTAACAAAATTTTTTTTTGTAATGATTTTTCTTTTATCTTAGTATAGATTAGGGCAAGATCTTTCATTAACGATTGTCAGCGGTATGTCAGTGGTAAATTTACTGGCTTCATTTAGAGGTTCGTTGGTGCCTAAGGAATTTTCGAGAAATTTTTCAAGATAATTATAGAAAACCCTAATTTTTGTGTTTTTATAGGATTTGAGTGCAGCTTTTAGTTCGAAATAGTTTATAAGAGAGTTCGGATGATTGGTATCTTGTTGTGAAACTGAGGATGAATAATGAAAGGGCGAAGGAAGAAAAGAGTATATATAGTTAGGTCCAGATTTGTTGCAAAACTTTTATTTTAAATTTTCTGCCAGAATCTTGGCTGTCTCTTAATTGTCAAGGATAACCTTTCGATTAAAAAAGAGATTGGATATTTTAAGGTTATTTTTTGTTAACAATTTTTTTTCCAAACTGGACTTGGGCTAGTATTTGATGTACATAAAGTTTTCTTACTTAATTAAATATCGTGTCTAAATTTGGCAAAAGATGAAGTAAAAATATACAGAGAGCAGAAAAAAATGAATAAATGCGAGAGAAAGAGAGAAATTCTATTCATCATGTATGCTGTGATTAGATTTGACATCAGAAGATTTATCAGAGGATGCACTTATATATACTCTTGTAAGTCGGAGATAGGCTGTTCTTTTAACTTTTTTAAGATTCTAGTGATACGGTTTTTTAGTGATCTTTTCCTTGTACCTATGTAGAGCTGCAATAAGTCCTTTTGAATACCATCTATGTTGGAGGATTTTTAAGCTTCTTGTAGTGGGGTGATACATACAAAAGAGTTCTCAAGAAATGTAATAAGTTGCGTGGAATTGAGTGTAAAATTAGTCGGATTATCTTTGTAAATCATTTCTATAGCGGAAATATAATAAGGTTTCATCGAGTAATCCAATCAAAGATTAGATTTGGACATTTTTTGGCTGGTTTCGGTGGCATTGAAAATGTCGAAGGAGGAAAAGAACTTAATAGAGCAAGAATACCGGATGAAGATAGATGGTAGGAGTATCATGAGAACTGTCATTGAAGTGTCCCCTTTTTTGTCCTACTGCCAACATGGGCTTTGAATTAGTACGACGAGAGATGGATAAATCCATAATGGCAGCCAGGATGGGTATGCAGTTAACGGAGATGGACTCAATTTCCGAAGATAGAAATTCTTTTGATGAAGTTAAGGATTCAGGATTAAGGACTCCTTAGAGTCAGCTGAAAATGAAAAAGAGGGAGGAGCATTAGCTGCAATGAGTGTCTGATCTGGTCAACTGGAGACTTTGCAATCAGACTCCACGGTACGACCCGTAAGCTTACAAAGAAAACACTATAGTCTGTCAGAGAATAAAAATATTTTAAAGGATGTATTTTCATGGTTAATTAACAGAGAAGATTGCACTTCGAAGTTCACCTTGTCAGCTATTTCAAATGTTACCCTAGGAAAACTCATGATATATGCCTATTGATCATCTGATGTTCCGTATTTTTTAGGGACTGCTCGATTACGAATGCGGGATGAAAGGAGATACATTTGAAATAAGGATTCTTTTGGTCGCAGAAAGAAGCCTGCAGATAAAGATGACGGTGGAATTAATTATGACGTTCGGTGTATTAGTTGATCAACGATGTCGGTAGAAGTGAGGAAAATGCAGATTCGATTATTCGAAATGCGAGATGTAAAAGTAATATTTTTTGGATAAACTATTTCACCAATTTCTTTAATATATTTAAATAAAACAGTATTCAAAATGGAGTGCATGACAATAACTTGTTCCCTTTTAGAAAACGAACAGGAAGGAGGTCTAGAGACTGCGTCAACGACATATGATTTTGGGTTGGAATTGAAGTTGTTTTGTGTAAATGTAAATATTTAATTGCTGTTCATGATGTGTAGTCCTGGTTACCCAGACCGTAACACAATACCTAAATGTGAGTACCTAATGGACCCTCTTCCAAACTGGAAAGAAAGAAAAAAAGGATCTCACCTATTTCTTGGGATTTTCACTGGTTTTCTTTAATTACACCAATATAGCCGCAATTAAATTCGACTATTGAAATATAAAACCAAATTTGATACTCGTTTTCTTATCACATTGTGATTAAAGAACTTCGCTTCGTATTGTTAACTCGTCGATAAATTACTTTATCTGTTTAACACTTTTTAAATCTTTAAAATCCGTGAGGAACTTTAAAAAGGGTGTTTAACCTTTGACAGTTATTTGACGTTTTTTGAATCGATTATTTGAAGCTTTATTTATAAACTTCAACATTTTATTAAAAAAAAAACAGTTTGAAAAAGTGCTTTTTAGCTTCTAAACATTTATACTACTTTTGATATTTTTCATGTCATACGGCTGTACGTAGGCTCAATGAAAAGCTGGTGTAAAAGCACTTTTAAAAAAAAACAGAAATTTCCATAACCAATAACAAGAAACAAGCTGAGAAATTGCAGCGGACAGATCTCCCTTGCATTTTTCTGTGGCGATATTTTACGAGTACCATTATTTTAATGTTTCAAAACTAATTTACTTCTTCACTGTGTATGCCATTTATAAATCGAATTATAAAATTTAGATATTATTTTACAATGTGTTCAATTTTCAGCTCTTAATGTTAATAAACAATGAAAATATTGACAATTTCGTAAATAAGAAAAAAAATGCTATTTGATTTCCTCTGGGCCATAGAAGGTTTTGGTTTTTTTTTAAATGTTTTTTTTTTATTAGCTTTATATTGAGCCTACATACAAGTGTATGACATAAAAAAGTCAAAGTTATTAGAAATTTTTATGTGCTAAAAATTTGTTATTCTTCAAACTGATTTTTAAAAACAAATTTAATATAATCTTGATGTTTTTTTTTTAATAATTTAAAACGAAGCCATAAAAATCGATATCTATTTACAAAATAACCCTAGAGTGACTGTTTGGACAAGTACAGTTGTTTAAATAATCGGTCTAAATTGAATAACTCATAAACTGTATGGTCGTTCTGTATGATATTTAGCACACTTTAAAAACTCATTAACTGCCATAATTTTAAATAGTTATTACATATCGTTATGCAGAAAAGAAAGTTATTTATATTTATATTATTTATATTTATATTAACATTTATAAATTTTACTTTAAAAATAAGGGTTTTTAAATTATCTCGGTCAATTCTTTATGTATTTTAATTATAAAAATATCAATATTAGAGAACATTTTATGATCTATAACTTTTATTTTAACCATATATCTCTAACATGAATAAGAAACGTTTTATGCGCATAAACTTTTTTCACTTTTTACGATTGTTTAATAAAAAAGCAAAGCAAAATTAGCTGAAGTCTTCACATAATGGTCATCAGCTACCCCTCATATACCTTTTAGAGACTTTAAATACCTGTTTAAGATTTTTTCAGCTTTTTTAGAGTTGTAGATCATAAAAAGTTATGTAATTTTTGAGAGTATCCAAATTAAAATACATGAAACTATTAACCGAAATAGTTGCAAAAAAAACCTTATTTTTGCAGTTATTTATAAATTATAATAACTCTTTTTTGGGCAAGGACATGTAACATAGCTCCTTGAAATTATGGAAATTAATAAGTTATTAAAGTGCGCTAAATATCAATCAGAGCAAATAGTTTATAGGTTATTTAATCTGTTTATAAACATTTATAATAACGTTGATATCGTTTATGCCACAAACTTATTTAGAGGCTTATGAAAAACTGGTGAAAAACACACTTTCTAAAAAAAACAGAATCTTCTATGACCATTACTAGGCAAGAGAGCGTTTTATATTTAAAACCAAAGAATTTTATTCTTAAAATCATACTTCCATTGTCTATTAACAGTAAGAGCTGAAAATTGAAGGGACCCTAAATGAAGATCTGAATTGTGCGTTCCAACTTACATAATGGTATATGCGGTAAAGAAGTAAAAATTTATAACCCGTTAAAATGATGGTATTCGTAAAATTCCGCTTCGGAAAAGTAGAATGGTTCTCCATTTGAGCTCGGTTTTTTTTTAGATTTGAACTTTTTCAAAATGAAGCGCGATTGCAGAATTTGCAATATCTTGGCTTCTGTGGCACGTAAAACATAATTTTTTTTTAAACTGGGATAGGTCAACAAAAAGTTGTTTACATAATCGCTTTCTACGATAAACAAATCCTTACTATTTTTATTAGTTACATTACATACCATTATGCAAAAACAAAGTTATTAAAATTTATAAATTTCTGCAAAATCAAGGGTTTTTTGCAACTATTTTGGTGAATTCTTTATATATTTTAATTTAGAAACTCACAAATGGAAGAACTTTTTGAATCTACAATTTTTATTTTAACTATTTTTCTCTAACTGGATAAAAAACATTTATAGCCAAAATCACCTGTATGTCTTCACAGATTTATTATTAACTAACCCTCATATATCTTTTAGAACCTTCAAATATCTGTATAAAATTTTTACGTGAAACCAATAATTTTTTCCCAGATGGACCTTTGTATAAATTAGTTCTCCGATAAAGATGAACTTATTTCTACTTTTCAATACAATAACTAAAAATAGCTAAAGAAATACATATTTAAATATCTAAAACTTTGTTTGTTTATTAACTTGATATTTATTCACTAATTTGTTTTTCCGAAGTTTATTATATCATAATTATAATACCAACGAAAACGTAAAATTCAAATTAATGCATCTCGAATATGACGCGTGCACCCTGGCGATAATAAAAAATGATGAATGAAAAAAAAAATTAAACATTTTTTCAAGTTAATTACGTAACGGAAACGGTGTAAAATAAAAGAATATAAAAAAAGTTTCTATTTACTTACCAGAGTGTAATATCCATCTTTGACAAGCCGAAGGATTTTTGTCGGAAATCTGAACATTCTTAATCCATGAATATTGTATGGTGATAGACCACATTTGTAATAACAACAAATATTTCCGGCCATCTGTAAAAAACCATTTATTTATTATGGAAGTAACATTATTTTAATTTAAAATCACTTTTTTCAAATATTATCGAATGTATGTAGTATCCGGTAAAATTTATTTCTAAATACCTAATTTGTTTTCTCATACAATGTTTTTTTATGTTTTAAACACATATAATTAAAATGTTTTACTTACCTCGGACCAAATTTTTGTAATACACTTCCAAATAAAATAAAATATTTAAATTCTTTAAACTTATTTAGATATAGGAAGATTTAGAAGCCACAGTACGTTTATGTACAATTTTAGTTGACACGATATTTACTAGTTGATAGTAATAACTCTATTTTAAATGAATATCTTAAGTGATTCAAGGTCTGTTTTTTGTAACATTTGTAAGTACACCTGTTGCTACTATGTCAGTGAAATATTGCAACGCTGGTGAATTTAATTCAGTGGATCAAAAATGGACGTTTAGTTTAGTCCTTAACTTTTTCACATAGCACCATCTAGTATAATGTATATCAAACAAACAATGGTATATTAAAATCTATTGAGACAGAAAGAGTGGTGACATCTAGTGACTGTCTCAATTAGAATCAAACAAATTTATACATTGCGTTGGCTAACTAGTCCTATTTAAACAATGATAATATACATCAGTGACATCTGACAAATATAGGGTCAATTACCGTAACTATAACAAATTATTAAAAAAGTATAAAGAAGTTATAAAAATCTAATTGAATAAACTCTAGTAATTTGCTGTCAAAACTTTCTTATAAGCAACTTTTGTGTGTGCTATGACTTTTGTCTTCAATTAATTTGTTTCTGACAGCCAATGCATGCAAATGATGCAGTACTAGGATTAGAAAAAAAAACTAAACTTCGAAATGCAATGTAGAGACATTTGTACAAAAATTTCGATCCTTTGACAGTAGGTGGCAATAGTGTTTATTATTAGAATTTATTTTAATTGAAATATAAACAAAAGTATTTATTACGTTGTGATCATATCTTAGTAATTCTTAATTATAAATTTTTGTATAAAACACTTGAAGTTTTAAAAATATTGACTAAAATATTAATATTTATCACCGTTCCCTACAGTGCATAGTTTTATGGTTTTATACAAGGCAAGGTTGCATATAAGGTTATTCTTAGGTAAATAAGTTTACTTATTAACCTTTATAACTAAAACTAATTTTAAAATTTATGAGAAAACTAATTAGAGAATATTTTAAACAAGTTATTAATAAATATAATATACAAATATATTATTTATATCTTGTTTGCGCCATCTATCGTATGAATAGAACATATGCGTAGATAACTAAGGTAGATGTACAGAGACAGTAAAATTAGCGACTTTGAGGTACTGCTTTTGGGTAAAGCGAAGTTAGAAACTTACAAATGGATGGCAGTAACAGAAAATATAATATTAATTTGTAATATTCTATAATATAGGAAAATATATATAAATCAAAAATTTTATTTTATTATTCTGTTTTACTAATACAATAATATTAAAATTTTTACATAAACCATAAACCACCCCATAGTTTTAATTTTTTTAAAGAATTTAATATTAATATTTTTTTTTGTATTTTAGTATTTTGTTTAAATATTAGTATTCATTCATTCAGGATTGTACAGGGAGGACAGTTTTCACGCTCAGGGTTCATAAGAGCGAATTCATTATAACACACAAAACATAAACCACGGTTAGATAATGCCATAATCAATTTAAAAACCTATTTAAAATAGGTTTTAAACTAGAATATATTTATACGAACAAGAACCAGGAAATATATTTAAAGTAAAAAACTACAACTACAATTTATGTAGATAAATCTGTTTTGGTAAATATTCTTCAAGATAATTAAGTATCAACTAAGCAATAACTTAAATAAATATTATGTTTATTTGGGATTAAGCCACAATTGATTGTAATGAGAATTAGATTTTTAACTGACTAATGGCTGATGATTCGAGTTCCACTCTGGAAATCGTTTTCAAAAAAGATTATTTTAAAAATTCTGCGAAAATTTATAATCAACAAATTGTTGTTAGTAATGTTAGGTAATGTTTTTGAAAATTGATGGTTGACTTACTCGATCTTTTACCTTTGAAATATCAAATTCTGACTATTTTGTGTTTTTGGTATTATATACTTGTGTAATGCGTGTACGTAGATTATATGCTTGTGTATTGTGTGTTGCATATGTATTGTGTATAAAATTGTTGATTATATGTCTCCGACTTCCTATTAATTCGCTATTATTGGTATATTCTCGTTATTGAATTCTTCTTTTAGTATTTGCAAAAAAAGCCTGCTACATTCTGCTGATGGGTTTGCTATACATTTTTCTTCATTAAGTAGGATGAGAGCTGCTTCCTTTTCACAGACTTTTCTCTGTTTCATGTCTTTTTCATGATTATTGATGCATCTTTCTATTGTACTCTGTGCTCGTTGTACCAAGCATGTTTGCATATTATCTGAGATTACTCGAAGTCTTGTATGTATGTTTATCCTGACACTTGGTGGTCTTGCAGTTTCCCGGACATATAAATTGTCGCATTCACAGGGTATTTTATAGATGCAATTCTTTGATCTTTATTGTGTGTTGTTAGGCTTGGTTTTGGATAGGATAGATCTTAGTGTATTTGTTGTTTTGAATGTTGTTGGGATAGTGGAGTTATTTCCTAATTTTAAATTTTTCTGGCAATCCTTTTACATATATGGTATTGTTGTCATCTTTGAATCCCTTTTTGTGAGTGGTTCTGGATTCCTTGTGGTGTTTTGCTGTTTCTTTTCTTCAATAATGTGAAATTCCTTGTTTATAAATGACAATGGGTAGTCATTTTTTATCAAAAATGACAGGTTAGTAGGATTTTTCTCCCTAAATGTCACTTTCACTAAAGCAGGTGCTTCGGGCTCTATCATATAATGATTTGATGATTCCTTTTTTGATGTTTGCGTTGTGGCTAGAGTGGTAATTTAAATATCTGTTAGTGTAAGTTAGTTTCCTATAAACTTTTTTTTGTAATTAACACATCCCGAAAAGGGAGTAAATTGTTGCATTCTTTTCCATGGTTAGGTTAGGTTAGGTTGTTGCATTCTCTTACATGGTGAATTTATGATTGATCCTGCTTTATTGTCAATGTCCCTCAAAAATGTATTGGTCTGTTTATGTACAATGTTTTTGTTCGAAGTCCTCTGTGAATATATCTGCTAATATTGGAGATAAGGATGAGACCATGGCTAATCCTAAATTTTGTTTATAGAAATCATTATCTAGTTGAAAATAGGTATTGAAACTGTTAGTAGCTCCATGATAGCTGACACATTTATGGATTTTATTGTCAATGTATCATCCCTCTTTAATTTGTCTGTTAATATTTTTAAAGTTTTCTCCAATAGTACATTGGTGAAAAGACTGGTAATATGAAAACTGACTGTAGCATATTGTTGGAAGTGTAATAGGTTTCTGCTAGTTTTTGCAAGAATTGCTGTGAGTTTTGATAAAAGAAGTTGTGTTGGTAGCTGTTGTAGCTAAAGGCTGTATTACGTCTAGGAGAAATGTGGACAGTTTGCTGCAAGGAGAACCCATGCTGCTGCAAATTGATCTGAGTGGTAAATTTCTTTAGTAAATTTTAAATTTGTGCAGTGTTTTATATGTTTTGTTTTCCAGTGTTTTGGTTGTGTCCTTTTTTATTTGGCGTAAGGTCCTTTTGTGACCAATTTGTGAATTTTCTCTTTATATTGACTATTATCCATAATTATAGTTGTGTTGCCCTTATCAGCTGGTAATATCATTCAGGACTCATCTTCTTTTAGAGCTTTGATAGCTTTGATAGCTCGTTAGTAAGATTTACTTTCAATTTTATGATGTTCTCCAGTTATTTTTGCATAGTATTCTATATTCTTTCTTTTGAGTCTTTGAATCTTTGAGATCTATTGTGGTCCTTTACTCCTAGATAACATTCTCTAGCCTGACCCTTTATAAAAAGACTAATAGCTTCGAGACTGTACCTTCCATGTAGCTATTTGCCGGTGGATTTTCTTCTCCTAATGCAAAGAATCGCACGTTTCCCAGACTGTCACACTGACATAAAATGTGCTCTGCTGTTTCTTCTTTGAGGTGACAGAATCTGCACAGGTCATTATGTGATAATCCCATCAGTTTCAAGTGCCTATTCAGCTTACAGTGCCCTGTTAGAAGACCTACGATGGCTTTGACTGTTTTCCTGTCTTTGCTTATTAGGTCTGTCGTAAATTTTGGCGAATGTTTTGTAATGAATTGTTTCGCCTGTCTTTGTCCTGGTGAATTCCTTCAGTATTCCAGAGATTTGTGAGCTATCTATCGGCTGATTCGTTGTAGCCGTTCTTGTTACTGTCTTTGCAACGCCGCAGAAAGGTTCCGGTCCAATGAATGGCATTGATGAGCCTTGTTTGGCCGGTACCCAGGCTACCATAACCTTGCTACGGTTTCCTAGTTTATTAAGTATTCGACAGGGAGATACTATGTCGCCTAAGTTGTTCATTACTGTACTTAAACATGCTTTGAAGTCACTGGAATGGGAAAGTAAAGGAATAAATATTGATGGTAAGATGAGATAAAGTAATGAACTCAGCGATGCAGCACGTAAAGTAGGTCTAAATATTAACTACCAAAAGACGAAAATGATGACTAATTTAGTTCTGAGCCATCCTTTAAGGGTAGAAGACGTCGAAATTGAAATTATTGATAGCTACATATACGTTGGATATTCGGTAAAAATTAGCAGAGATAATCAAACTGCTGAGCTGCTAAGAAGAATAACACTGGGATGGGCAGCATATGGAAGACTGCGTGATATTTTTAAAGGTGATATATCAGCTTAAAAAGAAGAGCCTTTAATCAGTGTGTCCTGCCTGTCCTTACATATGGCGCAGAGACACTTACCCTAACAAGGACATCTACACAAAAACTACAAGTGACTCAACCTAGAATGGAAAGATCATAGTTAGGCATAACGTTGCGAGATAGGGTAAGAAACGAAGAAATCCGTAGAAAAAGTGGTGTAGAAGACATTATAAAACACATAGCCAAAATTAAATGGAGGTGGGCAGGACACGTCGCTAGAATGAAGGATAAAAGGTGATCACCGACAAGATGGACTGACGATATAAAGAGGATTTATACCAACTGGATTGCAGCAGCGCAAGATAGATCTGAATGGAGGTTTTTCGAGGAGGTCTATGTTCAGCAGTGGACGACTATGGGCTGATGATGATGATGATACACACAAGCACATACTAGCTTAGAATTGACATCTACACAATTGAGTGCCTTAAGCGTTGCCTGACTATCCGTGAAGATGGCAACTGAACGGAACGTTCTTTCCTGCCTTTGTATTTCTTCCACGCAGTGATGGATTGCCGTTATTTCCGCCTGGAAAACTGTCACATCCTTAGATAGACTTACCGGGAAATGTATCCCTTGATTTGTCCCTACGATGCCGGCTCCCACACCCACCGATGTTTTTGAGCCATCTGTGTACCAGGTAGCAGCAGCATGTATGGGCACACCTTCATTTCAGTCTTCTCTGCCTGGTATCTTAATTGTCAACTTATAGTTAAAGCTAGATCTATAGGTTGCCTCATCACAATATCGGCTTTTAGCTCCTCGATTAGCTTTCTATTGTCAACACCATGCATCTGGCTTATATGTCGCTGACTATGGATTAATCTGTGCATCATCGATCTGGCTTCGCCTTGTATACAGAAATGAAGTGGTGGTAGATTCAGCAGGACTTCCAACGCTGCAGTAGGAGTTGTTTTTATGGCCCCCGGTAATGCACAGGCATGCTAGCCTTTGTGTATTACCTAGCAGCCTTATTGCTCCCACTTGCTGCGTTTTGGTCCACCACGTCACCGAGCCATACCAACAGTGGGCCTACCAACTATGTTGGTAGCACTTTATAGACTTTTTCAACTGCACTGATTTTTTGGGCATGTTACAGCATAATTTAGACCTTTTGAGAGCATCAGGTTCTCTGTTTGCGTTTAAATGTCTTTTAATAATTTTTCAAAACGATTTTCGGAGTGTAAATCGAAACGTCAAATATTAATTAGTTAAAAATGTAATGTTCATTACAATCAGTTGTGGATTAATCTTATATTAACATAATATTTATCTTAGACATATCACAAGAAAACCATTTCAAACCCTTTTCAAATAATAATATTTAAAAAATATATACTAGGTCTTTATATTCTTATGGGGCTTGTTCTGAAACGTTTTAGCAGTAGACAATAGCAGTGTTCTGCAATATTGAATATTTCATTGATAATTAAATCCCGAAAACAAGCGAGAAGAACGCAATGCTAAATTGATCTTATCGAAATAATTAAAAAAAAAGCTATAGGCTCCCATGAAATATGTTATTCGGTATTACAAAATTATAAGATAATGATATTACTAAATTTTAAATATTTTATCATAAAAACATAAACGTTTTGCAGATGATTTTAAATCTAGAGGTTATAAAACTGTAAGGAACAAAGATGGTGTCTAGTGCAGTTTTATTTTGCAAATAAAGAAGGATAACCATTGGTTCATCTAAATACGTTACCTCAAGCTAGGAAGTGGGTTAGTTTCAGCAACACTGCATAGGTACATATTGCATTGAACGTCTTTTTCGTGACAGACCCTCTTAGGCCTTCGACTTAGGTACTATCGTTGTCAGTGCTCTCTCTAGGCAAGCGCGTATCGGCGATCTCGCGACTTCTTAAAGTTGACGGTACTGCGGAAAACTCATTCTTGGTCCGTGGTTCTCTCACATTTTTATAGTAAATAATATTCTAAAATGCGCGCGATATTATTTATGAGTCTTTTGTGCGCTGTAAGAATAGAATCTCAGTTTTGGAGCAGTCCTAACTTTTTACAATCGTGGTTTAGACAGCCTAAAAATGAACTAAAACGCGAAATTACTACCAACCCTCCAGACACTATAATTACAACTTGGAAAATCACGGAAACAACGACTCCTTATGTAAAAACCGAAACGACGACTAAAATACCTTCAACGTTACCGTTGTCCTCAGAAACTACCCCTAGAAAACTTTCGTTAGTTACTTCTACCATTACTTCAACTGATGGAAGTACGATTTATGATACAACTAACAGTGATGTCACAGGAACGACCGAAGAGCCAAGGGATAACAGTCGAAACCATGATTTTTATCTGAGCAAACGGGAGAGGCCACAAATTAAAATTTCGACGAATATTAGCCAGGTAAGTGTAAATTTTTAAAATTTATTATTTGGATCGTGTCAGTTTTGGGGAAAATATAAAGTGACGAAGTCAATTTTGTTTTAATATTAAATACTAAATAAATTTTATAAACATTATATGCTTTGTCTTGTGTATTGTTAGGTTTAGTTCAGAAAAAATAAATTGTACTAATTAGTATTTTAAATAATATCGTATGTTTAGTTTTTTTTTACTTTGTAGACAAGGCAATTTTTTAATTTACATACGGTATATTTCTAGAATCCCTTCTTGCAAAAATGTTTCAAGGTCTTTATTTCTTAGTTTTTTTTAGTTTATACTCTAAAAATCCTTATTGATAAATAATGTCGTAGGATAGTACGATATTTGACCTTTTCTTCCAAATACCTATTTTTTTATTAAAAGTAATTTTGATATTCTCGTATACATGATGAAACATTTTTTAACATTTGTTTTATGATTTTAACTATAATTAAAATTTTGGATGGTATCTAGTATATGATGGTTTTCTGTATACTTGAGCCATTGTTTCTTTCTGTTCTGTATTTAATAAAGTTAGGGACTGAATTTGATTACTTCATTGAAATACATTAGTTTTATATCTATACAAAACACAAGATGGACTATATAAACATGACATCTTTGCTGGCACGACCGTATTCTACTACATTTTCTTGACACCCAAAGCCCCAAAGTATGCGTTTTAGATCCGAAATTGCATAACTTAAATAAGTAAATATTCAACATTTCTTCACTTCTTTTTTAAAGGGGTTTAATCTGGTAGGTGATTTAATCAATCTACCAGATCTAGTGCGTAGGGGTAATTAAATAGAAGGTGAAGTTGTAGTTGTAATAGAACTAGCAGGATGCTGAGTTGTTTCTAAAACTGATGACTGAATTGTTTGGTGCAACTTCAACTTTCATGACATTCCTCTGGTTTTTATTATCTCTATCTAAAATTAACGAAGGGCTAACCCTTATTCTTGGCTGTAGAACTGCATCACACACATCCGGTAAAACACTATCTTCTATTGGTAAAGTTTCATAAACAATACTTCTTAAATCATCTGAATGAACAAACCTAATATTGTCCTCTGTTTGAACAAGGTATGTACTAAAAGATAGGACCTTTTTAATAACACTCTTTTGCCAAAGCTTAGTGAGCTTATTTTTTACAAAAACATTTTGGTTTATCTTATATAAAGGTCGATTAGTTGTTATGTTATTAGATTTAACACAAATATTTTGACTTGACGGTTTTAACAAATCAAATCGTGTTCTAGGCCTATTTTTAAAAACAGCTTTGGCAGGTGAAATTCCTGTTACAGTCGAAGAGATATTTCTGTAACTAAAAAGATAATTCTGTAACTTATTTAAAACTAATTTTTCTGTCATAATTTTTCTCTCTCTGAAAACAAGGCTTTTTCTAAAGCTATTTTAATTGCTTGAACGTCCCTTTCGACCAAACCATTAATTTGAGGGTGATATCCTGCTGACTTGACAGGTTTAAACCCATTTGCCTGCTAAAATAAACACCAAACTCTGGAGGATCGCTATGAGAAACTAGTTCTGTTAGAAGACCGATGATAGTTAACTCATAAATCGTTAATGACGCAACTGAGCAATTTTCATCATTTTTATTTCTGGTCATTTAGACTTTTAATCCAAAAGCAACAAAAAATTAAATCCAAATTTAAAAAAAAATCAATATGGACTCTAAAAAATTATGTTGTGCTGATGGCCATGATGACAACATGCCAATATTATTAGTAAACTTTTGATTTTGTTGAAATATATCACAAGATGCTAAAAATCTTTCTATAGTCTCTTTCATATTAGGCCATCAACAGTAGGATCGTATTAGCAATTTACTACGTACTTTTCCATTATGCTGTTCGTGAAATAAGTTTAAAACTTTATTTTGCAAAACTTTTGGTATAACTGTTTTATTTCCTAGTAAAATGCAATTGTTCTCCACAGACAACTAATTTCTTTTTTTAAAATAGGGTTTTAAACTAGAATCTAAGACATAATTAGGCCAACCAGATATAGTAAAATTTTTCTCCTTAAGTAAAATTAAATCTTTATTTGTTTCTTTGGTTATATCTTCTGCGTTAAGAGGTATTTGATTAACCAAACTAAACGAATACAAAAAATCAGAAATTTCAAGCCTTTTCTATATTGATTATCATATTGATACCCAGACAATCTAACTGTTCATCGTGTAATTCTAGAAGCTGCAGATGTCGGACTACTTGTGTTTTTTCTAAATAGGAACTGCAAAGGTTGATGATCAGTAATTAAGACAAATTTTCTTCCGTACAAATATTTATGAATTTTTTTTATTGAAAAATAATTGCAAGGGCCTCATGCTCTAAATTTCTATAAATTTTCATTTTGCAGACAAAGTAGCATCTCACGTTACATAAATGGGCAGACTAGGATTATAATTGCTTTAGACACTTTCAGAGGCTAAAAGTTCTTTACTTAATTGAAATATTTCTTCACATTGTTGTGTCCAGTTTTTGGTGAAATCAATACCAGACTGACATAAACCATACAACGGTTTTGATTTACTTGGCAACATGGGATAAATGTTCCATAGTAATGTAGTAACCCAAGATAAGATTTTAAACCTTTAACTCAGTTAATGATTTTGAGGAGGGTACGGATTTTATTGCATCAACTTCTTTTGAGTAGGGTGAATACCATTAACATCAACGACATGTCCAAGAACTCCATTTTTGTTTGAAACTTGATACTTTGATACTTTTTTTTTCATTGACTTAATAAAATTAATTTTAATAAAAAACTAAAATTAAAATCTAAAAGTCTTTTTAAAACATTTTGCACATTTTGATAACATTCTTGCGAGGATTAACCAAAAACAAATTAAATCGTCCAAAAAGCATTTAGTTTGACTCAAACCTAACAAAATAGTTTCTACGATGGATTGAAAAGTGCCTGGATAAGAGCTTACACTATAGGTAAGTCTAGTATATGAAAAAAGACCGAAGTGAGTATTAATGACCAGCAATGTTTGTGCTTACTTACTTTTAAATTTTCCTGCAATGGGCCTAAAAGGCCTGTTAACGCTGTACATACATACTTTTAATTTTTGATATTCTCCTTTTGAAATCAATGACAGTAAAATATTTTGACCGCTAAAACATGCAAAAATATCCTCATGTAATGGCAAGACACAATGATCTACATATAATTAATAATATAATATAATAATATTATTATTGCTTTGTATTTTGAGAAAGATTTTCGAAGTGAAAATCGGAACATCAAAATAAAGTATAAACTTATTTTAAAGTAAAATTGTGGCTTATTTAATGGTAAAATTGTGGCTTGTTCCCAATAAAAATAGTAAATCGTAATACGATGCCACAAGAAGCTTCAGAAAAATATTAAATGGCCTTGTTGCTTCAGCTCTTAGTGGGATATTGGTTTGTAGGCAAGGCCATGGGTCATTGCTGTAACTAAAAATGTATTTGTTATTTATTATTATCACTCATAAAAACATGTAGGGAATTAAGCTTAAAATGGGTGAAAAACTACGTGATTTAATTAAAAATAGGATATTATTTGGCATTTTACAAATAATATCTTTGATACCACATTTTTGTTTAGCTATTTTAGAAGTAGTGAGTGTGAATATAAAATTAGTTCTATAAAAATAAAATAAAATGAAAATTAATTCCAAACCTACAGCTTAAATTTAAAATAATTTCAAATATTTAGAAATTCTAAACCAAATAAAATTCTTAGCGAATTAAGTGCTCAAACAAATCATCACCTTGTGCCAAATACAAAACAAATCTATTATACAAAGCCTTTCTCATGACGTTGACTTGTAATAAATAAATTAATAGTTTCTTATACCTAATGGCCACCAAAGTACCATTTTATTATTTGTACCCTTTCTTTTCAGTGGCGGTATTTTACGAGTATCATTATTTTAACGGGTTGCAACTTTTTATTTCTTTCTTCTCATGAATAAATAAGAAGACCTAATGTGCCCCCTCCTTTAGAGAATGTTTCATATTTTTAATAATTTTTTTTAAACAAGGTAAAACACTAATAAAAATTTCAATAAAATTTGAAACGTTTAAAAAAAAGGTAATTTTTTGGCCAGTGAAAAATACTTTATCAAGGTACTAAAACAAAAACAAAAATAAAATTTTTTTAATAAAAATGGACATTTTCTAATTAGAAATACAAAACAGTGTTCACTCAGGAAATAGAATCGAATAACAAAAAGTACTTATTCATAAATCTCGAAACGACAAGTATATAAATTAGTACTTCTACAAAGACTACCTAATAGTCCTAATAAATATTTATAAACTAACTTTTCTGGCCTTTTAAGAAGAAAGTCAATCATTTCGGCGATTTCAATTTTTTCGAAATTCAAATTCGAAGCTTTTCTTGTGCCATATTAGTTCTCTTAAGTAATTTTTAATGATTTTTAATTTTCTGAAACTTCTTTTACCTCAAGCCATAGAAACAGATAAGGTTAAAAAAAACTTAAAGCCAGCAAAATTTCTAATATTTCAGTTGGCTGTTTTTCACCTGAAGTTATTTCATTAAAGAGTTGTTTACCGTCTATATATTTTACGATACTTGGTTCCTCCTGTAATTAAATGTAACTTAATATCAAACTCCATGCAGGCTTTTATAAAGTTATCATTAGAGATGTTAAACTCATACAGAAAGCAGAATAGACGGCAGTCTTGGACGTGGTTTGAAACTAGTTCATCATTGCCCTCATAATCAAATAAACGGACCTTTTTACTACACTTCGAGATAGCAAATTTAGGATCAATACCTAAATCTCTAGCAAGTATTTAACAACTCTACAAATATTTTAATATCGTCAGATCTTTGGAATTCCAAATACTTTTTAAGATTATCTAAGCCTTAAATGGACCGCTTATTTAATTTAGAATTTTAAACCATCTTATTTAAGTCATCACTTCTTGTTAATACATCATGCCAATTTACAACTAAACGCTAAAATGTAAATGTTTTTATTCTTTTAATTATTGATTTAGCACCCATTTTTGTTTTCGTGTCTCTGGTGGGATTCCAATTAAGGCATTTAATGCAGTAATAATGTTCTTTAGGTCTTATTTTAGAGATCTCATATCATTGATACGACTTTCCCAACTTGTTTCACTTAACGGTTTATAAGTTAAATTTTTCACGTGCTTTTTTAGTAACTCCCATCGACATAGAGACACAGGAAAGTAATTATAAACCTCTTCTACCATCTACCATCAAAAAAATCAAAAATTTCACCGCTAGACCTGGCAGCGTTATTGCTGTCATATAATATATGAACCGGACAGGGCACGTATAATGCTCTAGGATTGATTTCAAGAATCCGTTTTTAAAGGCCAACATGTTGCTCTTTCATGTTCGATCAATAATTGTCGTAGCCCTGACTCCATATATCTTTAACTTCGAGCTACAGACTAGGTAATAGCTTGACTAATAGAAAATTGCACAGGCGGCCTTCTCCAGTGGTATTAGTTACTGTAAAAAATTTTAGAAAAAATTCACATATATCTACCTTACCATCAGTAGCTTTTACACACCTAACTCTTGGTTGGCTGGTATCAACCATTGGACTCTAATGTTCTTTTTCGAGCGGGGATCTGTATGTTCTATTAAGTGAAATCCTATAACATTGACCATGTGTCACCAAATTTTTTAAATTCAATATGTTTATCATTGTTCTGAAACTATTTTCTTGTGGAATTTTAAAGTAATTACTTTTTTAATGGAAATAAGCCACAATTGAAGGTTAAAATAAGTTTATTGACGTTTCAAGTTCCACTTCGAAAATCGTTCTCAAAATACAAACATTAATAAATTAAACAAATTTTGTTTTTTGTTACCTGGTGAAAAATTCTTTTAATAATTTAATTTTATTTGACTCATTTATATTGACAATTCAGACATATATATTATACATTTTAAAGTAGACGACTTTAAAATGATACTGCCAATATTGCTGAGTTGCGTTCCTGGGACGACTTTATTGTAAGATAGTTCATTCGATTACATGAAATCAACTTTAACTGAGTATATCCATCAGAAAAAAATCACAGCATGTAATTCGTCTTTAAAAAGACAACCACATGCCATGATGACAGTAAAATTCTCCTGTTAGTGATTACAAAGTAAATCATGAGGAAAAAACCAGGAATAAAACCTTATAATACTATCCCGACATGGTAAGTATTTGGTCTTACATTTAGTTTACTCTCAATAAACACCAAATTCTGATTTTATATTGTTATGGTTTTGTTTGTTATTTAAAAATCATAAATGATGTACCCGATATGTTACTGACTTACTAATAGTAGTATTTTCCTTTTATTAACTTCCTCTTAAAATATGGATAACCAGATCCTACTGTATTCTGACGAGGAATTTACGACACAGTTGGTCTGATTTAGCATTATTAGAGCCGCTTCTTCGATTTTTCCCTTTTTACCATCTGTTTCTTTTAGTCTGTTTTCCCATGCATGTTTACATATTTGAGATCTATCAAATTCTCTATTTTTAATATAAGATACACTACCTTGTCTGGATGTTTTAATCTCTAAGGACGATACTGGCCATGAGACTCAGGTGTATAGAAAACCAACACACACCAACAGATATTTAAATTTCAAATCAAATCACAATATCAATACTAAAAAAGGAATCAATAAATCCTTATACGATAGAGCCAAAATTGCTTGTTCTAACGAAAATTCGTTCTTAGAGGAAAAACAGTTGTTTACATATGTTTTATAAAAAAATGATTATCCTTTATCGTTTATAAATAAGGAATTTTCAACAATTGACCGAATAGAACAGAACAACTTAGAATGAGATCCTACAGCATACACAAGGAATAAAACGAGGAAAATAATAATACCATACATAAAAGGATTAGGTAATAGAAAAACTTAAAAAGATAGGAAATCAATTTAACATTTCAACAACATTCAAAACAACAAATACATTGAGATCTATTTTATCTAAAACTAAACCTAATAAGAGTTTTTTTTCTTTTTTTTTTTGTCATGATCTACTATGGAATCACTAACGGGAGAATTTTACTGTCATCGTTGCATGTGGTTGTCTTTTTTAAGACGAATTACATGTTATGATTTTTTTCTGACGGATATTCTCAAGTTAAAATTGATTTCATGTAATCGAATGAATTATCTTAGAATAAAGTCGTCCCAGGAACGCAACTCAGCAATATTGGCAATATAATTTTAAAATCGTCTACTCTAAAATGTGTAATATATATGTCTACATTGTCAATATAAATGAATCAAATAAAATTAAATTAGAAGAATTTTTCACCAAGTAACAAAAAACAAAATTTGTTTAATTTATTAATGTTTGTATTTTGAGAACGATTTCCGAAGTGGAAATTGAAACGTCAATAAACTTATTTTAACCTTCAAATTGTGGCTTATTCCCATTAAAATAGTAATTAAATTTATCGTGTAAACTAAAGGTTATCGATTGTGTGAACAGTATTATTATTTTTTATTGTATGTTAAATCGAAACGAAATGAACATATTAAAATGAATAATATAGTTTGTCTCATTTTATCTTTTATCTACTTCTCCTTTTTAGTTGCCGTGTCCGTATTCAGACGTTAGCCATCATCATGTTTACAATTTTCTGAAACCGTTCTCTATCGGCTGCTGCGCAAAATAATTCTTCTACTGTGACACCACACCATTGTCCAACATTAGGCATCCATGAATGTTTTTTTTCGACCAATCCATTTCTTTCCTTCCACTCTTCCTTGTTGGTAAAAGTAAATAAATAAAGGCGAAGTAAATGGTATTTGGGTCCTCCAATTATATGGCCGAAGTATTCTGTTTTTATTCTGTGCGAAACCCATGATCTTTTTAGAATCGGTCGATAGCACCACAATTCGAATGCTTCTAATTTGTTAAGGATTGTGGTTTTTAATGTCCATGTCTTACAAACATATAATAGGATAGACCACACATAACATTTCAGGACCTTCTTGCGAATATGTAATGACAGGTTTCTGTTACATAAAACTGGTTTTCAGGTCATAAAAGCCTTAAGTGATATTTCAATCCTGGTTAATATCTCTTCATCAGAGTCACAGTTTACATTTTACAGCTGCCGATGTATTTAAAATCGTTTACACGTTCTATCTCCTCTCCATTAAGAGAAAGTAAACCTTGGTCTATATTAATCTTTCCAACCGCCATCCACGTTGTCTTTTAAATATTAATTTTAAGGCCTCTCCGATAACTTGCTTCACTAACCAGATTTACTAATGTTTGGAGATCTTGTAAATTTTCTGCAAGAACGGCTGTATCATCACCGTATCTGATGTTGTCGATTACTCCTCCGCCTAGTCTTACTCCCTCTTGTCTATCACAGTCTTCCTTAAGATATATTTAGAGTACAAATTAAAAGGACTGGGTGACAAAAACACAATCCTCTCGTACTCCACGTTTGATGGGTAGTTTTTCAGTATGACTATCTCCAATTTGGATAGAGGCTACTTGATTGTAATATAAGAATTTTAGAAGTCTTATATCGTAGTAGTCAAGTCCTACTGCCCGCAGACAATTAAGAAGTATATCGTGTTGTACTCGGTCGAATGTTTTCTCGAAGTCGATGTAACAAACATAAACGTTCTTTCGGAACCTACCGTTTTTTTGTAAGAGAACGCGCATACAAAATAGTGCCTACTAGTTCCAAGACCATTTTTAAATCCAAACTGCTTATTACCCATGCTCTTTCCGCAGAGAAGGAATACTCGGTTTTGTATATTTCGTAAAAGTATCTTAATGTGTGGCTCATCAAACTGATTAGACTAAAATCGCTGCATTTGGTGGGACTTATCTACTGGTCTCAGAAAACATGCCGATGCTGCATCCCTTTAACTTTGCCGAAATATTTGTTATGTTATAATTTACAAAGCATAATGCATAATAAGCATAAGCGGTATATGAATAAGCCAAGGCTTATTCATATACCGCTATACAGTGATGAGTGCATTAAGAACCGGCAAAATAACGCAAAAGATAGAAAACAATACGTTGTGAAATAAAAAGAGATGAAAGTAGTAGAGGTGGGAAATTATCGATAGAAACCTCTAATTTACATTACATTAGGACTATCGATAGTTTCCCACCTTTAGACGTTAGCTTATGAGCTAATTGACTTTAGTCATAATATTACAAGTATGACGCCGAACATTAAAATTTTTTAAATTTCGCATAAAGTAAAAACTGATTGAAGGCAATAAAGCAAAGCTTAAGTAAACAGTTTAATTAGTAGTAATTTGATAATTAATTCTGTGTTGGCGAATACAGAATAACAAGCTATGATAATTCTGTATTGAGAAGAGTGTATGCGACGTCTCAAATCACAGTTTATTATTGATCAATACTTTAATTTTGGATAAAAACATACTCATACTTAAACTGTTTTTACTCACATTACGTGATACGTATTACTATGACTGAAGTCAACCAGCTCATAACCTAACGTCTAAAGGTGGGAAACTTTCGATAGATCTAATGTAATGTAAAGTAAATTATAGGTTTATATCGATAATTTCTCACCACTACTACTTGCATCTCTTTTTATTTCACAACGTATTATGTTTTCTATCTTTTGCGTTATTTTGCCGGTTCTTAACGCACTCATCCCTGTATAGTATCGCTTTTAAGCAAAAAAAACTTATAACTGTTGCGACCTCTGCCACGAACTTTGTTATTAAATGAGGAACGTGTCAATATGTATAAACAATAGACTATAATGGGCTGGCACATTTTACACTAGTAATTTCTTAAACTCTTCTATCGAAAAAATGGGACTTGGGCATTTTGATTTTTCAATAATTTATAATTTTATGAACTTATAATAAAGTAGTTTTATTTTGAGAAAACGTGAAAATTTTTTATTTCTTTTATAAAATTAGATGCGGTCTACAACCGCCCGTGCGGTGCACGAACAGCACTCCTGGTACGATCGGCCCTTCATTTATGTCTGCCCTTTTTTCTTGTGACCAAACGATTATAAAGATAATTGATAGATAGTTTACTCCATCTATTGTGATTTTCGTTTTACTCTTTCTCAAATATAGCTATTTCCCATCAGCAACCATCTTAAAAACTCATTTTAAACATCGCATTCTCTTTAAACTGTAATATTACATTCAATTTAAAAATTCCAAGTAGAAATAACTCTTTCGTGTTACACTTTTTTTCTCTTTTATTTCGAAGAGTAACCTCGCCAAAGGCAAGCGTAGACAGAACTGTTAAATTCACTTATCTGCAATTATCATTGTAAATCGTGTGATTGCTTGTAAGGCGTTTTATACTTTTTCTAGAGGTGTTCTCATTTGAATACGGGCACTTATATGGAACAATTATAAATAAATCATCAATATACTCATCAAATGGGATCGAATTGAAGTATTTTAAACCGTATTTTATTGTGATTAAGATTATCTAGGTGATGTGATTGCAATGAAAGTTTTTTTTTATTCTGATGAATCAGTAACTGAATTCCTAAGTCAACTGAAATATTTGTATTCAGGATCCGATCGTTTTTAACTGGCTCACCTCTAGCAAAAAACCTATACCCAGCGATTAACAACAAAGACGAAATAAAAAATGTACACTGTTATAAGCCACCATATTACACAAAAAACACTGTATTGCAACCCAAATTACAGTTTACAAGAAATAACATTTACGCTTTGGGTAGGCAAATTACGAAGTTGTTTTACATTAATCGGCTATTTTAGATTCTATAATGGGTGTGATTGTGTTTTGAAAATGATTTTTTTTTCTTTAAACATCTGACACTGAATTACACAGTACTTTGATCTAGTTAGTAATTTTTTTTTATTACTACCACTCTACTACTATATGGAATATTAAATATGTCCATTTAAATGACCAGAAAATATTAGTCAAATTTTTAAAATCAGTAAAAATTCTTCTTTATTAAAAATTGCAAAAAACGGTTTTTAACGGCATTTTTCTTCTGGACTAAGGTAGAACCTGCATCTCCCTGTACAAGCAGTCGAAAGAATCATGCTCGTGATGTTTCAGTGCTGAAGCAACAAAGGGTATCATCGATCAAATTTCCATTTTTGAATCGGTTTTCTCAATAATGAAGAAATCTATCTAACAATGTCATGAAATGGATTTATTAACTTCCATATACAAAATGGATAATGAGATATGATACTCTTCCGCCAACCACTATACTTAAGAATATCAACTTACGAGGGAATAACTATTACTTAATAAGTTTCTGGAATTGTTTTCTTGTAACATGTTTAAGTTAAATGTTGTATTTATATGGAATTAATCCAGAATTTATTGTAATAAAAATTACATTTTATGTTTGTTTTTGACGTTTCAATATCCACTCCGGAGATTGTTTAAAAGATTATTTTAAAAATAAGGAGATATAAGGACATGTTAAAATAATTATGGTTTGGAAACAATAAATCATAGTGTAATTCTATGTAAACACAATATTTAACTATTACTAAAAAGGTTCTGAAACTGTTTTCTTGTGACATATTTAAGATAAATATTATGTTTATATGAAGTGAAGCCACAATTGATTGTAATGAAAATTACATTGTTAATAAAGTTTGACGTTTCGATTTCCACTCCGAAAATCGTTCTTAAAAAGATATTTAAAATATTGTGCGAAAGGTATAATCAAGAAGTTGGTAAGTTGGGTTATGGTTTTCAAAAAACTGGCTATTGCTACTTGGCCTCGATCTTTTAGGCAATAGCCTTCTTTTGGTTGACACAAAATCTGAGGGTGGTGTTTTTATTCTCGAAATATCAAATTCTGACTGTTGTGTTTTATTACTTTATTTGTTTGTATAATGTGTGTTTAACGTAGATTATGTGTTCGTGTATTGTGTATCATATATATGTATTGTGTGTAATTGTAGATGATATTTTCGACTTTCATTAATCCGCTATTGTTGGTATGTGCTTGTTGTTGACTTCTTCTTTTGGTATTGGCAACCAAAGTCTGCTACATTCTGATGATTGGTTTGCTACACATTTTTCTTCATTAAGTAGGACTCTTTTTCAAGTCTGCTTTTTTCATTATTATTGATGCATCTTTTCATTGCTGCTGATAGATTTCATGCACGTTTATCCTGACACTTAGTGGTCTTGCGGTTTCTCTCACAGAAATTGTTGCATTCACAGTGCATTTTATAGATGCAGTTCTTTGATTTTTCTTGTGTGTTATTGGGTTTGGTTTTGGACAGGATAGATCTCAGTGTGTTGATTGTTTTGAATGTTGTTGTGATGTACTCATTTCCTCTCTTTTTCAATTTTTATGATAAGCCCTCTACATATGGAATTTTTGTCATCTTTAAATGCCTTCTTGTGAATGTTTCCACATAGCTTGTGGTGTTTTGTTGTTTCTTTTCTTCAGTCTTGTGAAATTATTAGTTTATAAACAACAATGGGTAATTACTTTTTGTCAAAACCTTGGTTAGCAGGTTTTTCTTCCTCACATGCATTTACATTGAAACAGCTGTTTCTTTCTCTATCATATAATGATTTGATGATTTCTTTTTGATGTTTACGTTGTGGTTTGAGTTGTAATATAAATATCTGCAAGGGTATGGTGAATTTGATTGATTCTTCTTTGTTGTTGATGTCCATCAGAAATTTGTCCAATGCTTCTGTTCTGTAAGACCAAATGGAGAACACATCATCTACATATTTCCACCATATTCTAGGTTGTTTCTATCTTGTTTGTGTACACTGTTTTGTTCGAAATCCTTCATGAATATATCTGCTAATAATGGAGATGAGGATGAGCCCACAGCTGATCCAAAATTTGTTTATAGAAATCATTATCTAGTTGAAAATAAGTGTTATCAGTGCAAAGTGTTAGTAGCTCTATGATAGCTGATATATTCAGTTTGGATTTTGTTCAGTTTGATTTTTAATTTTTCTCCAATGGTACTTTGGTGAAAAAACTGGTGATAACAAAACTGACTAGCATATTATTGGAATTGAAATATGAAACATACACAAAGAACAGAGAGTTCGATAAATCTTACTACTTACAACTAGCACAGAGCACAATAAAAAGATGCATCAATAATAATGAAAGAAACAGACATGAAAAAGAAAAATCAAAGAAGCAGCTCTGATCCTACTTTTTTTTATTAAGTCAAATTAAAATCTATCCAAAAATAAAGAATAATAAGTAACTGAAGAGGTGGATTCCAAAAGGGCTTAAGTCATTTTATTCACATTTTGAGTTTTTAGTTGCATCTGATTCTAGAGCATCATTTCTAACATAAGAAAAACAATTCATGCCGTAACAGCTTAAGTCAAGTATACTATACAGATTACAAATCAGTAATGTTTCCCAAAACTGCTTTAGTCATGCCTTGTTCTTTTCCAAACAGGCTTAAGTCAGCTGTTGAGTGTTTGCGCATGCGCGATTCCAGCTGTCAGCATCTATTTGCTGTAAGTTTTTGGTTATGTTGACCGTTTGAGGTGAAACCTGAGGTGAAAAGTGCCTGATGGCGGGATTTTGATTGGAGCGTGGAGCGGACAATATTTTCTTTATGAAAGGTCTGCATGTCAAAGATAACCGGATGCGGTCATCTGTTTTATTGAGACAATTTGGCCTATTTTCAATTTCTATGCCGCCCCGGATAATTCTTGGCTTATAGAAGCGGATATAGCCTCCATCCGCTTCTATAAACCAAGAATTATCTGAGAAACCATAGAAATTGAAAAAGGCCAAATTGTCTTAATAAATGAGATGACGGCATCCGGTTACCTTCGACATGGAGACCTCTCATTAAGAATAACTCCCGCGCCAATCTCCACGCCAACCTTCACTGAAACTACGTCACCATCGACGGTATAAATGAACAGTTCGCTGTTACCAGTAGCAGTAATGCATTGATTAGTAATCAGTGTAGTAGTGTCTGGGGGCTCAAGAGACTTGAACCTTGGAAGCCTTAAAGAAGATATCAGAGAAGATGTCGAAAGCTCGCTGCAGTGATAATCGACGTGGTTCAACCCGGAAACCTTTTGAGTTTAATATTTTAATATTATCTATATATATATATATATATATATATATATATATATATATATATATATATATATATATATATATATATATATATATATATATATATACATATTCAGGGATTCTACAGTATTCTATGCCTTCCCTCGCTCAACCGTTTCCATCTGTCTCTGTTGTCCCATTCTCCATAGTTTAGGCCTCTCTTACCCATGGTTTCGTCTACTTCGTTCCTCCAGGATTTTCGGTGTCGTCCTCTTTTCTTCCTTCCTATGGGGCTCCATTTGGTTATTCTCTTTATCCATCTGCTGTCGCTAGTTCTTCTTACATGTCCATACCACTTCAGTCTTTATTATTATCTTAATTCTTGTAATCGTATTAATCTTAGCTTTAGGTTTAATTGTACTAACCTCGGAAATCTTTCGGAACATACATATACATATATATATATATATATATATATATATATATATATATATATATATATATATATATATATATATATTGTCATTCCATATAAATAAGGATCACTTGAAGAGTGATGGGTTTTTCGGTCAAAAGGTGGAGAAAAAAGACAAAGAAGTTGGTTACTTCATCTATTTATTTGAAGACGCTTTGTTTCGCTCTCTAATCAGAAAGCATCATCAGTTCATCTAAAAAGAACAATATGAACCAACATCCATAGAAAAGTCAATATTAATGTGTTACCTCAAAAAGACATGTAGCAGTCAATGGTATAATATGTAAAGAAGCTTAAGATATAAACATTAAATGGTTAGGTTGTATAAACAATTAATTGAAACTAAATATAGTTTACAATTTAATACAAACATAGAACAGCAAAAGACCATGTGGTTATTGTACATGTAATTTAAAAAAGTATGTCAAAACTTATGTAAAAAATAATTATTTGCCGAGAACTAACAAGATCATAAGATCACATTTCCAACAGTATGATATTAATTTAATTTAATTTTTACTTTAGGTAAAATTATTGAAATGATTAAGAGTTTATTGTAGTAATATTATAAAAGATGTAATGAAGTTACCACAAAAAGCTTCCAATACTTTCAGGAAACACCCGGCAAATGGAAGCCCATTTTAGATCCACTTAGCTATCACGTGAAAAAACAGTGTACTTGGTGTCAAAACATGACAAACAACAAGGCGAGATACCAACCGCTAATGCAGTAAAGCGGTAAGTTTGAAAATATGAAAAAGTAGCCGAAAACCTTGTCGGTACGAACCATTTAATGAAAGAAAAAGATGCTTAAGAACAATGGGTAGTTGGAGTCCCAAGTATAGTAGTAGGCAGAACAGTGTTATTAATGGTATTATTTGATATTATTCTAAGTTGGTCACCTTTGGGTATGTCATTTACTGAGGAACCATAGCTTTGTAAATAAAGGTATTTATTAATGAGGGAAGATGGGTAGGAATTCTCAATAAATATGTTTCTGAGTAGTTGAAGGGATTCCCTTCGATTAACCAGGTGTGGTAACCTATTCAGCCTTCAGTTTAAAGCTTTAATAAGCTTTAATTTATATTTAAAAGGATGACAAGAATGGTAGTTGAGAAACCTATTAGAGGCCATTGGTTTCCTATACCAACTTGTGGTTAAGGTGTTGTCTCCCATTCTAATGACACGCATGTCTAAGAAGGGAATACTATTGATGATGGGGTCCTCAAGTTCAACAGTGAACTGTAAGTGAGGATCAAACTCATTGAACAAAGACAAGGTGGCCTGTATCTTGTCTGGAGGAAAGGCTAGTACTAGGTCATCTGTAACGATGAGTCCAAGCCATCACCGTTAAACCAGAGTGCGCGCGAACCAACCCATGAAGTAGGAATGTATCGACAGTAGAAAGGGCAAAACTAATTACCAAGCTCCGCTATATAAACCGCAACATTTCCTCATAGAGAGAGAATCCACAGGTGTTGACTGAAGGTTCTCTTCTTCCCTACCCCGGCTTGTGGACGTGTTGAGTTCACAAGATATTCCGTCCCATACCGCCGTTACCCGAAGAGCGTGTTGAGCTCTTCACTACCCGTACTCTGAAGCAGTCGTGTTGAGACTGTCGAGGAGTGTCCTATTAACCCGAATCACTTAAGGGACGTGTTGAGTTCCTTTCCTTTCTTTGTACCTATCGTCCGCTGTTATTGAATCGATACAACGTTCCTGTAAAATTTCAAATACACACTCGCTTGCCGATAAGACTAATTTCATATGACAAGGTCAAACTTAATTTGAATAAATAGGCCAGGTACTGAGAAGACTAAACCAAATTGTAAATATGTACATAAGATTTTTGTCAATTTAATTTAAGGAAGACAATAAAGTTTTATTTTTATTTTGAACTCTGTCTCTGACTGTCTAAAAGCTACCCGGATAGTGACTCCCACGAGAGGAAATCACACATCAACATACCGCTTAATAAAAGGGATTTGAAAATCTAAAAGACCCAAACGGTCAGATACTAAATCATCCAGTACAAAATTAACTAGGATGGGAGAGATTGAGGAACCCATAGGTGCCCCAAATATTTGTAGATTATATTTATCATCAAAAACCAAAAAGTTGGTGTCAAATACTAATTGCAACAGTTCTGCAAATACATCTCAGGATACAGGACAGTTAGGTTGGATGGAGTTCCAGTGATTTCTTAGGGGGGTAATGACACGGTAAGGTAAATTAGTAAAAGAGATACCACATCAAAACTCACTAAAGTGTAACCTTGTGGAAAAATTCACTAAAGTGAAAAGAATCAATAATATTAAAGTTATTGTTATAATTATATGATTTTGACAAGATGTCAGTTAAAAATTTTGAAATATTTATATTTGGTGAATTGATTGAGGAAACAATAGGCCTCATGCATCTTTTATAATATTACTATAATAAACTCTTAATCATTTCAATAATGTTACCTAAAGTAAAAATTAAATTAAATTAATATCATACTGTTGGAAGTGTGATCTTATGATCTTGTTAGTTCTCGGCAAATACTTATTTGTTACAAGTTTTACGGATGGTAAGGATGGTTCAGAGTTAGTTGTCATACTTCTCCAAAATGATTGTACCGATTTTTATGAAATTTTACATATACATATATTCGGTGGGTCTGAGAATAGGTCGTATTGTATTTTTCATACTCCTAAGGGGTAAAAGTGGTTCACCCCAAACATTCGTTTTCATTTTTTGAATAAAATTTTTTATTCTTATTTTGATGATGTGGCATTAAACAATACATACAACCCCTTTTCACTCTTCTATCGCCAACCTCTGTTGTTTAACAGCCATATTAGTGTCACAGAAAGTTTCCATGTATATTAGGTAGGTCTGATAATTGGTTGTAATATATTTTTCATATCCCTAAGTGATAAAGTTGCTCCACCCCAAACATTTTTTTTATTTTTTGAACAAAATTTTTAATTTTTATTTTTTTATGATGTGGCAATAGAAACAACATACCTACATCCCTTAATTTTCACCTAATATTACTAATCCCTATTTTTCATTGCCATATTAGTGTCAAAGAGTTAGTTGCCATCTTTATTCGAAACCGCTTGACAGATTTTTATGAAATTTTCCCGTGACGTAACTCCCGTACTTTTCCCATCCTAGTAAGCCTGTAACTTTTGGGCAGTTTTTAAAAAAAGCTTCTATTGGTGTTAGTAATTCCCATCTTGTATAACTTCATCATCCCATACTTGTATAACTTTAATTACCAAATCATTCTGATAACAATAAAAGTGCAGTTTTGCGGGGCATGCGGGGCGTCCCGTGGGACAAAGCGCCATTCCCGTCTCGAGACCCGCCCCGCAGAAAAATCTCAGTCCTGCCCCGCGTCCCGTCTCGCAGCAAAAATCGCTGTCCCGTCCCATTCCGCGGAACAAAATGCGGGACAAAGTGCGGAACGGGACATCCTTCGTGAATCCCTAGTCATAAACCAAAGGGATTAAACGAAATTTAATTAATTTCATTTACAAAAAATTTCAGAAAAATATGTAAAACCACTAGTTTTAGAAAATTAGTACAAAAATTTGATTTTATTTTTAAATATTTAGTAAATTTATTGTTTTGCATGACAGTACATGTGATTATCCCTCGACTCTATTCAAACATTCGTAAAGTCATTCTCCGTCTTTCCTATTCTGAATCTACTTTCATAGCATCAGATTTAATTTGCAACTATGCAACAAATGTCAACTATAATGAATTGCTTTCCTTCACTAAACGTCTTTCCTAGAGTATTAGGAATGACATGGTTCGCTGGTCTATGCAAAACTAACAAATTCTTCAGCTACAAGCTAGTGTTTATCACTTCCCTCTGTTAGGCAGGTCCGTTTCAAGCATATTATTGTATTTGATAAATCTTAAGGCGTGTTTATATCAAGCAGCAGATTTTTATTTATAAAAAAAGTTCTCTTGTGAAAAAAAATATTTTATGGCGAATAGAGTGTTTATTAGTGGCATAAAGTTTATACGAATTTAAATAGATCTTTTAAACTCAGCGGAAGCTTTTCAAAATCATTTGTTTAGTTTATTTCATATTAAAGCCGAATTTATTTTACCACCGAAAACAGTAAGCAAATATAATAGTTTTATTTTTAATAATAATTAAAATATTGATTTAGTAACGAGTGTGGTTTTTAATAGTGCAAAACTTTTCTGTTTTTTTTCCTTTTCTACAGAACTATTAACATAACTGAATTTATTATTGCTAGGTAAGCTGATAAGTTTGCAGAACCGGACTACGCCTTTTCTAATTGTTTAATTTTATTCTCCATTATTGTTTGATAAGTTCTAGAGTTTCCGACGATTAGATTGGAGAACGCATAGAGTAAATGAAATATAAAAAAGAAAGTAAAAAAAAGAAAAAAATAAGTAATAAATGGATAGTGAAAATAATTTTACCTCAGAAGACAGGAAAAAAGAAACGTAGAATAATGAGATATTTTCAACAAGAGCAGAAAAATCGTCAGAACACCTACCAAACAACAGAAAAATGAAAAAAAATGTACAGAAAGAAAAGCTAACAATGTTATTGTTCAATAATTGCTGATGGATACAAATAACTCAAATGAACTAAACGAGGCCATGACTTCATAATAAGGCCGTACTATGAAAAAAGAATTATGCATTGCTCAGAAGTGCCAGAGCTACAATTTTCTTTATTTTATTATCTTAGAACAATTTTACAAATACCATTCGGTTTCTCGTGGGAAACCCAAGATCTCTGTACATTAAAACTTGACCTCCCAAGTGGGTCAGTAAAATAAAAAATCAATATTTACTCAAGTGAATGGACAAAGTTATATTCAAAAATAAGCACGACAGAAATGCGATTCATCTTCTTGCTTTGCCAGACTGTACAATTTTGGATTTTCTTAAATAAGGGTTGCTTTATTTTGTTAACCTGGGTGTGCTAGACCTTACCTAATTCTTCTTGGGGAATATTTATTAAAGAATAAACAATCTTCATTCTAAAATTTTCTCGTCCTTTTATTCTGTTGTAAGTTTGAATATATTATATACGGTAGGTGTTTATAATAGATGTTCCTTTATGATAACATATCATGGATTTTCTAATAGCAGAGTTATAAGAAGATAACTGATCTGATAATAAATAAGTATTATTTTGTTAAAACGTTTCTGTATTTTTGTTTGTTTTTTACCATCATTTCAATTACATCCTCAAATACAAATAATTAAAAATAATCAATGGATTCTGATTGGGTAAATGTATGTTCACTCAACTGTTTATTGCTGGCATAAGCAATACCATCTCACTTTCAGATAAATTGGTGTTTTTTTTTGGCAATTGTCATTTATTTCTTCAAAGTTTTCATCATTTTCTGATGATTAATATTGATCAAAATCACTGCATACAAACTCACACCCTAATTTTTGAAATGGTTCTTCATCGCCACTCTCATATCCGCATGCTATTTCTTTCAGTTCTTTTGTAGTTAACTTTTTTTTCAATGTCGTAAATTATAACTTACACTTTTCAGGTTCTATTGTGTTTTATTTATACCTAAATATCTAAATAAACCACTAATATTTAGCTAAATAATACTAATCGTCAAACACGTACTATAATAAAATAAAATGTTTTACTGTCCACCCATATGGGTGTACACTTTTAAAAATTAATGTTTTTTTGGTAAAGTGGATTTCGGTTATTACATTTTTTTAACCTACGCATTAGGTCAAACTATAATATATGGATCTGTAATACAATTACAAGTTATAGTTTTCCATTTCAAGCACAGATGTCTTCACACTAATTTATGGAAAAATGCCTGGTATTTAACCTTTTAAAGGAAACTATAAAAGGCATAAAGATATAAATGGAAAAGTATCAAAAAATAACGAAGAGTTAGAACAAGAGGACCAAGACCTAAATGAAAACCTGGAAGAAGAGATCATGACGATAGGAATCCTAAAATAGGGTGGAAATAATTTAAAAGAAAAACTTACAATTTAATATAAGTCATATGGGACGAAGAAAAATGCCGAAAGAATCTACAAATGTCAAATTACCACGATTCATAAAAAAGGGGACCAACTAATGTGTAATAATTACAGAGGATTGACACTATTAAACAGAGCATATAAAATTATGTCAACCTTAATACAACGAAAGCTGGCCGGAGCAACGAGGAATATCTTAGGACAGTATCAATGCGGATTCACTAAAGGTAAATCAACAACGAATGCTATACATACAGTTAAGCAAATTATAAAATAAGCTCATTGACATGTCGTAGTTTCTTTGTGAATCAGCTTTTTAGCTAAGAAACCGGCTACTTGAAATGAAAAGCCAATAAAAGCGGTCCTCGTCCTCTTTTTTATAATGCTGAAAAATCCAGATTTATAGACAATTTTCCAATGTTTTAGTCTATAAAGCTAAAATCTTTAGCTTCTTAGACTAGCGTCACATTTTCACCCTCCTCGTTTCTATAAATCTGAAGCGGAATCAGTTTTATAGAAGTTTTGGTAAATATTTGTCTAAAAACCGAAATCGTTTGTCACTTTTCGATTATTATTCCTAAGTCATAAGTCAATTCCCGTTTATCCGTGGGGTTGAGCGGCACGGTTGTCGCGGATAACGAAAATCGTGGATAAGCCGTAACTTAAACACATAAATACAAAAAAATAAAAATGTAGTTTCACGTTAAGCTTTAATTTACAATTTTCAATGTATACTTACATTTGTACACTTTTTGAAAGTAGTCATTTACTAGTTTCTGCTTCTTGAGTGGAAAACGTGTTTCTTTATTCTACATTGCACTTAACGCAGCATTAGTTTTTCAGCGAGTAACGCGTTATCCTGTTCCTCTAGGTATTCTAGAAGTTCATTCACGTGATACATGGCAGCTTCGTGGGTCATTCATCTACCAGGTACAAGCCCTTCTTCTTCATCACTTTCCTCGTTTTCTCCTCGGCATTTTTTTAGGATGTCTTCACCCATTAAATGCTCAAATTCCAGGTCGATAGCGTTGCAGTCTAACCACTCTGCAGGTTTGCTGCACCCACATTCTCTCTGAGTTCTGAGAACTGAATTCATGTAACCTGTTAGGACAGGCAGTAGTTCATATCCATCTTCTCCAACTGATAGTTTGACACAATTTTCGATGTTTGGTAACAGTTTTCTCTATGACTTTACAATTGTTAAAGACTTTATAGAGTCGAGAGTAGTGAATGGCCTACAAAACTCTTTTAAGTCATATCCTTCTTCAATGTTTGAGCAAAGTAACTTTGTTCTTCTGTACTTTCTCTTCATAGACACAATGACGCCTTGGTCCACTGGTTGAACTAACGCATTCCTGTTTGGAAGCAACAATTTGGCAAATATTTTTCAGTCAGCAGACTTAAGAATATGCGTTTCAGGATGTTAGGGGGCGTTGTCCTTCAACAACACAGCTTTTTGTGGCAAATTGTTTGCTTTTAAATATTTTTTGGCTTCTGGTACAAATTTGATTTCGAACCACTCTTGAAATATTTTTTTATCCATCCACTTTTTCCTTTGGTTGAAGTAATCAACAAGCAGTTTTTCCGTTTTTTTGTTTTTCTTAGTGCCCTTAAAAGATCTAGGTTTTTTTGCCTGGCCAATCACTTTCAACTTCAGGTGACCTCCTGTAGCGTAATATGTGACATAATCGTGATTCATTCTTTGCTGGATTTATGACCCCCTACTTTACCTTCACTTGAAAAGATAGCATCCGAATTGAAAGTCATTTCCACAAGAGGCCTGATTCGTCTGCGTTATAAATCTGTTAGTAGCTCAAATCATTTGAAGAAAGGAACTCTTCGAACTCAGTTTTAAATTCTTCAGCTCCCTGTTGGTTGGCTCCATTCTCTCCATGAAGTTATGTCTCCTTTATTCCATGGCGTTGTTTAAAGCGAGTCAACCATCCAGAACCAGATGATGCATCAAAATCTCCTTCTAAGACCAACACGTCAAAACACTGTTTTGGGTGTAGCCATGTTACGAACTTGGGCTATCCATTCTCCCAACGCCGTCTCTAATTCTACGTAAGACAAAATGAGTTAGATAAGGAGATGCGTTATCAGCAACTATATTTAATCTTGCCTTGGAATATATAGTCAGGACAATGAACGAAGGTACAATTAGAACGGGATGAGAAATAATAGCATATGCTGACGATATTGTGCTAATAACAAAGATTAGAAAAATAATGGAAAGGATATTAAATGAATTAGTAGCAGAAGGGAAGGTAATGGGATTAATAATAAATAAATACAAATCAAAAAGTAATGAAAAATAATATTCTCAATATTAGAGTGGACAGACACTAGCAAAAGAAGAAAAAAGAAGACGTGAAAGATCAAGATCTACATGGATACAATAAATAACAAATGAGCTCAACAGGGCGGGTGTACAGCAATGGAGAGAAAAAACTAGAGATAGAAAACTGTGGAGAAAATAACTAAGGAAATGAAATAAATTTCAGACCTCATTATAATATAGATTTAGAGAGCTTAAATAATGGAACCCCTGTGGGGGTGTAGCTACTATACTTCCAAAATATGTTGTGCGAATATTTGCCAGATAATTGGATTGAAATTTAAAATGATTGTAAATAGGACTTGTACACTTCAATTATCTATATGTTACGCATTGATGCCCTTACTATCTAGAATCCGTTCTGGTTTACAGAAGGGGAATATCGTTTTAAACATTTATGTACTTATTTTATATGTTAATACATTTTTTTTTTATATAATGATAGTAGTAACAACGCACTACTCTACGCTTACACGTTTATCGTTTTCATGGATTACTGATTACAAAATGTAGATTCTCTGTTCTAAAGAATTTATGAGAAATTCAAGATTATGCATACAAGCATCTAGTCAAAATTGCACATTTTTAATATGTTATTTAATTAAACAGTTTTAACAGATTATCGCTTTACCGCTTATAAAGAATTCCTGTTGTACGATAGAAATAAAGTAACTCTCTAATAGGGCATTTAAAGCTTTTTAAATGCCAATAAAATCAGTTTTGCCAAACATTTATTGTCATTAAATCAGTCATACTCCTTACGTAGTTAAGTTGAAGTAGAAAAAAGCCTGCGTTCAACTTCTCTAGAGATGATTACGACGTAAAAGAAATCCATGGTCTGCAGAAATAACATTTTTACGATTTACGGTTTTAAAGTCACCATTTTTAACAGTTTATCCATAACTGTTATATCTAACATTACTCTTTGTCTTATTTTTTATTAACAAAACTAAAAGAAATATATATATATATATATATATATATATATATATATATATATATATATATATATATATATATATATGTATGTATAAAACTAGCAATTACACAATTCGCAAGAGTTATTTTATAATAAACATCTCCACAAGTTTAGACTAAAGTTATCTATTAGAACTATCTTCTTAAAACCTTTTTAAATATTTTTTTCTTGATCTTCTTATAGACTACCACCGATAAAAAATTTAAATTATTTTTTAAAAGATTGCATTAAGGAACTTGCATTTTAACTTACAAAATTCATTATTGTATTGCTTAAACGTCTGAATAAAAGGTTATTCCTAACATCGCTCAATAGCTTCCAGTAAGCTTGGATTTGCTATTCATCTAATTCGCTATCGAAGACTCGGAGAATATATATACATATATATATATATATATATATATATATATATATATATATATATATATATTAGAAGTGATTATTTCGACCAAAAATAATTTATAAATACGTTCGAATTATCGGGTAAAGTGGTCTGTAATGAAAATCTTTCTTTTTTCTGAGATACTCAATATTTCGTCATTTATTTAATAGCTTCCTCAGGACTAAACTAAAACAATTTGAACGTTACAAAAAATGGCGTACAAATACATTTTAAAACACTCACAGAATTTAAAAGATTTCGCAAATAAAAACTGACATTGAAGTATTTTAAATATTGAATGTCAAGATTAAATTGTCTTAAGCACGTTCGTTACAGCTATACGATAAAAAATTAAAATTATTTCAAATGTACAAATAAAAATAACAATAAAAGAAACGTTAGAAGAATGGTATTTCTTTGATGAATTATTAAGGTTATCATTGGAATCAAAATGTTGCTCAGGATAGAGATCGATGGAAGGAGTTGGGAGAGGCCTATGTCCAAACATGGACGACAGAAGGCTAATAAGAAGAAGATAGTTTGCAGAAAGTTGAACAAACTGAAGCTACTAATGGATATATTTCACAATTATACACGGTGAAACTATAAAAATTCAGGAAATTAAGGTTATTGTGAGATTACAAATTAATGGACTAATTTGTGATTGAACACTTGGCATTTACATCATTTAGATTTTTGTGGTTCCTTCCAATGTTTTAAGTTTGCTTGTATCTTAATTTAATGTACAAAATACGTTGATTTGCATTTCGACTTACAATCTATTTTAACTGTATTGTTTTATTATAGTCTTTAGATTCACATACACCTATCGTCGTTTTTGTTTATAATAAACGCATAAATAGCTTTGAGACTAATTTTGTTCACTTTTATATATAATAAGTTTCTATATCTTTTCGACGAATGGTTAACAACCACCATATATCATTTTCAAATTAATTTACATGTCTATTCAAATCACACTCAATTATTTGTGTTTCTTCTGTTAAAATCTCCCAAGGTATGTCTTCTAACAATAAAAAGCCTTTTTTGTTTCAGAACTTACTCGGTCAGAGTTGATACGCATACACATACCATATTACATTCAGCACTTCCCTACTTCTACAAGTTTCCCTTTCATTTCTCTACCACCAGTTAAACACAACCATCAATAAGCAGCGTGATAAAGATGAAAAACTTGGTTTATCTGATATAAAACACGCACAATGGTACTATATATACCATAAAAATAGCAGCTCTATACCCATCATCTTCTTCTTAATTTCAGGTTTGTGATCTTGACTCTAGATCCTAAGAAAAATCGTAATCGTATCTCCCTGTAAATCGTGGAGTTATTTATTTCCCTGCACGATATACTCAAACAAAGAATTTAAATCTCTGTGAAAGTTTTGGCTCACGAGGAAAAGGTGCATAGGAGGAAGAGTTAGAGGTGGATAGATACTTTAGCTTATTGGTATTTCAATGGACTCGACAGTATTTATATAAATATAAGAACAGTCAAGGCAACAACTGATGCAATGATTACACTTTACAAATTGCTTATGTTATAATGAATATATTTTATTGATGATCACACTCACTTTCCCCTAAATATATCACTTAAAAATTTGGACAAAGTATGCAGTTAGCATAATTTTTTTCTATGGTAGAATATATATATTTTCTCTTGAATTATTAAAACTGCCAATAAGTAACTACAAGTTTGTAACTGTTCACACCTCTATCATTAGAGTACATAAGCCAACCTAACACAACACGAATCTTGCTGTGGCACATTTAAATACTCG